>NC_134408.1:17122550-17422550 GCF_038048845.1 Mixophyes fleayi
TCACAAAACAGATTGTCTTCCTCTCCATCTATGCATATTGGCAATGCAGCCATTGTCTTGAATGTATATTACACCCTACACTTATAGTTAAATATGTAAAGAAATGGAAAAAGCCAGTTTGGTTTCTGTCTCTCAAGGCCCCCCTCCACTTGTATAAAATACCAAAAAATTCAGCCATTATAGACTGTACAATATTAATTGACATGGAGAAAGCCAGTTTGGTTTCTGTCTCTCTAGGCCCCCCTCCACTTGTATAAAATACTAAAAAATTCAGCCATTATAGACTGTACAATATTAATTGACATGGAGAAAGACAGTTTGGTTTCTGTCTCTCTAGGCCCCCCTCCACTTGTATAAAATACTAAAAAATTCAGCCATTATAGACTGTACAATATTAATTGACATGGAGAAAGCCAGTTTGGTTTCTGTCTCTCAAGGCCCCCCTCCACTTGTATAAAATACTAAAAAATTCAGCCATTATAGACTGTACAATATTAATTGACATGGAGAAAGACAGTTTGGGGTCACTCTGTCTCTCTAGGCCCCCCTCCACTTGTATAAAATACCAAAAAATTCAGCCATTATAGACTGTACAATATTAATTGACATGGAGAAAGCCAGTTTGGTTTCTGTCTCTCTAGGCCCCCCTCCACTTGTATAAAATACTAAAAAATTCAGCCATTATAGACTGTACAATATTAATTGACATGGAGAAAGACAGTTTGGTTTCTGTCTCTCTAGGCCCCCCTCCACTTGTATAAAATACTAAAAAATTCAGCCATTATAGACTGTACAATATTATGAAAAATGGACAAAGCCAGTTTAGGGTCACTCTGTCTATGACACCCTACCCTTAAGGATAAATTGCCCTAACAGCAGCCTTTCAAGATGGTATGTGATATGGAAATGCCACAAGTCCCTTTCCTCTTTGGGGGTAGATTGCACCCTACACTTACATAGAAAGTTTTAAAAAGATGTTATCGGCATCATCTTCAGCTTCATCCTCACCCTCATCAGTGTGTACGTCATCATCACAGACTATCAATTCATCGCCGCTTGAATCCGCCATTAGAGAACAGTCAGTGCTTGGATGTCTTGGATGGTGAAGGCCTTCCTCGTGGAAGATGTAGTTCATTTTTATAAACATCATTTTCTCCACATTTTTGGGAAGTAACCTTCTACGGCGATCACTGACTAAGTTCCCTGCTGTGCTGAACACTCGTTCAGAGTACACACTGGAGGGTGGGCAGCTTAGGTATTGCAAAGCAAGTTTGTACATGGGTTTCCAAATGGCCTGCTTTTCTTCCCAGTAAGGAAAGGGACTGTCTGACATTTCCATATCAACTACCTCTTGAAAGTAATCCTCCACCATCCTTTGCATGTTTATACTCATATTGGATGGACTTATGGGCAAAGTGACACTTTTTTTTGAAAAATCCTTCAAACCAGCCCAGATGTTAAATTGTTCTCGTCTGCCCCCTGTGTCTTCCCTGCTTCTTTTTTGGAAATTTAATTTTTTACGAGCAACAGCTTGAGAAAGTGAAGGAGGACACGTCGTCAAGCCGAGGCCCAGTTCAGCGGCCAACTTGCTGAGCAATAGCTCCTTGCAAAAGTTCACATCTCGCTCATTTACAAGTAAAGACTCAATGTAGGTTTTAAACCTTGGATCAAGCACAGTGGCCAAAACGTACTGATCCGAGTTCAAGATCTTAATAACTCGAGGATCATTGTGAAGCGAATTAAGTACTTGATCGACAAGGCCAACATACTTTGCTGAATTGCTTGCTTTCAGCTCCTCCTTCATTTTCTCAAGCTGCTTTTCCAATAGTCTAATTAAAGGAATGACTTGGCTCAAACTAGCAGAGTCTGCACTGACCTCACATGTCACAACTTCAAATGGTTTCAGCACCTTGCACAGCACTGAAAGGATTCCCCACTGTGCAAGAGTGAAATACATCCCCCCTCCTTTCCAATGTCATGACTTGTGCAATATGCTTGGATGGCTTTGCGCTGTTCCTCCATCCTCTGAAGCATGTACAGGGTGGAATTCCACCGAGTTACCACCTCTTGCTTAAGTTGGTGGCAGGGCAAGTTAAACTGCTCTTGGAGCTGCTGTAATCTCCTACATGCTGTGGCTGAATGCCTGAAATGGCCTGAAATTTTACGGGCCACCGAAAGCATCTCCTGCACCTCACGGTTATTTCGTAGGAAGCTCTGCACCACCAAGTTGATGGTGTGAGCAAAACAGGGAATATGTTGGAAATCACCCAGCTGTAATGCTCGCACTATATTGTTGGCGTTATCTGAAATGACATACCCTGGGGAGAGTCCGAGTGGTATAAGCCATGCATCAATCACATCTCTCAGTTTGCGTAACAAATTGTCAGCCGTATGCCTGTTAGTGAAGCCGGTGATACAAAGAGTGGCCTGCCTGTGACAAATGTTACGTAGTGGTGTACATGCTGCTGCTGTTCCTGCTGGTGAAGGTGAATGACCAACCCAGTGGGCTGTCACAGTCATATAGTCTTTGGTTTGGCCACTTCCACTTGTCCACATATCTGTGGTTAAGTGAACAGTGGGCAGAATGGCATTTTTCAGCGCAATCTCTACATTTTTACACACTTTTTGGTATAGTTGTGGAATAGCTTTACGGGAGAAATGGTGTCGCGATGGAATTCTGTAACGCGGACACAAAACCTCAATTAACTGTGAAAAACCAGCTGCGTTTATTGTGGAGATTGGACGCAGATCTAACACTAACATTGCAGCCATGGCGTCTGTGATTCGCTTGGCGACTGGGTGACTGCTGTCATATTTGCTTCCCCTCGCAAATGATTGTTTCACAGTTAATTGCTGAAATGTAGGACTGCTCATTTTATTCACCTGCCTCTGGGATGACGATTCACCCCCAGCAGCAGCAACAGCAGCAGCAGGACTAACGCTTTCTTCAGAGGAATCAATAATAGTGCCGGAGTCATCCAGCCTTAAGTGGGATGCCGGGCTAACTCCGAGCGCTACTGAGGATATTGATGAGGATGGTGTGGTGGGTGTATTTTGTAGCCGTCGGTATGTCGGTGAGCGGAGGGTCTTAGCTGATGAGGGAGTGCTTGTATTCTTTTGGGAAGAACTTTCAGCTTTTCCCAACACTTTGCCATGAACTCTCGTTAAATGGCGTAACATAACATAGACGAGGTTCCAAGATGGTTAAGGTCCCTCCCTCGACTGACTGTGGCTTCACATACACTACAAATGGCTATACAATTGTTGTCTGGATTTGGGTAGAAATAATTCCACACATAAGAAGTGGATTTTTTTGTTTTATGCCCAGGCATGACAATGGCCTTTTCTTGTCACGTGCCAGAACTGCTGCCACTGGTGCAGGACTTACACAAACAACCTCATCCTCATCAACATCCTCATTAGCGCCCTCGTCGCCTACACAAATCTCCCCCTCATCCTCTTCTAATTCCAAAGTGGCATCCTCAATTTGGTATCACCGGCTACACTCGGGCTATTAAGGCACACATCAGCAGAATGCTCACGATTAGACATCCCACTGTTGGATGGACTCTCCACAGGGATTGTTGTCATTTGTGAATCAGAGCAAATATTCTCCTGTAATGCCTCACTGGTATCTTGCAGCTCAGCTTTGACGCGTAACAGTAGTTGTGCACCAATTGTAGCCTGGGTAACTTTTTGGGATCTGCCACTAATAGCCAAAGGTGAAGGCCTCATTCTCTCTTTGCCACTGCGTGTGTAGAATGGCATGCTTGCAATTTTTTTTTTATCGTCACTTAACTTTTGCTCAGTTACACTTCTTTTTCGCTTCAATACAGTAAATTTTTTTTTGGTTTTTGTTTTTTGCACTAATTTGAAAACACTCTGTTGTTTGACATCGCCTTGGCCAGATGACGTACTGGGAACACTAACATCAGGACTGGTGACAGAACCTGGTTGCTCATTTAGATCATATGTGGACTGCTTTGAATCCATTCTGAGCGCAAACCACTGAGGAGTGCTAAAAATTATTGAGTAGATACTGCTGACAGATATGACTTTTGACAGCCAGAAATATTAATGCACAATTAGGGAGGACACCCCAAAAACACTGAGGAGTGCTAAAAATTATTGAGTAGATACTGCTGACAGATATGACTTTTGACAGCCAGAAATATTAATGCACAATTAGGGAGGACACCCCAAAAACACTGAGGAGTGCTAAAAATTATTGAGTAGATACTGCTGACAGATATGACTTTTGACAGCCAGAAATATTAATGCACAATTAGGGAGGACACCCCAAAAACACTGAGGAGTGCTAAAATTATTGAGTAGATACTGCTGACAGATATGACTTTTGACAGCCAGAAATATTAATGCACAATTAGGGAGGACACCCCAAAAACACTGAGGAGTGCTAAAAATTATTGAGTAGATACTGCTGACAGATATGACTTTTGACAGCCAGAAATATTAATGCACAATTAGGGAGGACACCCCAAAAACACTGAGGAGTGCTAAAATTATTGAGTAGATACTGCTGACAGATATGACTTTTGACAGCCAGAAATATTAATGCACAATTAGGGAGGACACCCCAAAAACACTGAGGAGTGCTAAAAATTATTGAGTAGATACTGCTGACAGATATGACTTTTGACAGCCAGAAATATTAATGCACAATTAGGGAGGACACCCCAAAAACACTGAGGAGTGCTAAAAATTATTGAGTAGATACTGCTGACAGATATGACTTTTGACAGCCAGAAATATTAATGCACAATTAGGGAGGACACCCCAAAAACACTGAGGAGTGCTAAAAATTATTGAGTAGATACTGCTGACAGATATGACTTTTGACAGCCAGAAATATTAATGCACAATTAGGGAGGACACCCCAAAAACACTGAGGAGTGCTAAAAATTATTGAGTAGATACTGCTGACAGATATGACTTTTGACAGCCAGAAATATTAATGCACAATTAGGAGGACACCCCAAAAACACTGAGGAGTGCTAAAAATTATTGAGTAGATACTGCTGACAGATATGACTTTTGACAGCCAGAAATATTAATGCACAATTAGGGAGGACACCCCAAAAACACTGAGGAGTGCTAAAAATTATTGAGTAGATACTGCTGACAGATATGACTTTTGACAGCCAGAAATATTAATGCACAATTAGGGAGGACACCCCAAAAACACTGAGGAGTGCTAAAAATTATTGAGTAGATACTGCTGACAGATATGACTTTTGACAGCCAGAAATATTAATGCACAATTAGGGAGGACACCCCAAAAACACTGAGGAGTGCTAAAAATTATTGAGTAGATACTGCTGACAGATATGACTTTTGACAGCCAGAAATATTAATGCACAATTAGGAGGACACCCCAAAAACACTGAGGAGTGCTAAAAATTATTGAGTAGATACTGCTGACAGATATGACTTTTGACAGCCAGAAATATTAATGCACAATTAAAGAGGACACCCCAAAAACACTGAGGAGTGCTAAAAATTATTGAGTAGATACTGCTGACAGATATGACTTTTGACAGCCAGAAATATTAATGCACAATTAGGGAGGACACCCCAAAAACACTGAGGAGTGCTAAAAATTATTGAGTAGATACTGCTGACAGATATGACTTTTGACAGCCAGAAATATTAATGCACAATTAGGGAGGACACCCCAAAAACACTGAGGAGTGCTAAAAATTATTGAGTAGATACTGCTGACAGATATGACTTTTGACAGCCAGAAATATTAATGCACAATTAGGGAGGACACCCCAAAAACACTGAGGAGTGCTAAAAATTATTGAGTAGATACTGCTGACAGATATGACTTTTGACAGCCAGAAATATTAATGCACAATTAGGGAGGACACCCCAAAAACACTGAGGAGTGCTAAAAATTATTGAGTAGATACTGCTGACAGATATGACTTTTGACAGCCAGAAATATTAATGCACAATTATGGGGGACACCCCAAAAGCGCTGGGAGTGCCAAATATGAAGAAAAAATAATAAACCTCTATCCTCCTCTCTGCCACTAGCGATTTTGGTTAGAGCAATTGCAAGAACAATATGGTATTCTCTGTCCCTGCTCTAATTAGCCTATGACTACACCCTGCTCTCTCCCTCTGTCAAATGGCGATGGATTGCTGTGGAGGCGTGTATTTATAAAGTTGAAGTATCGCGAGAACCGAGTCCCGAGATCCGACGACGTCACAATGACGTTCGTGCCTCGATTTGGATTCGGAATGGGCGGGAGAGTACCGAGCTGCTCAGCTCGGTACTCGGATACCCAAAGTTCGGGTGGGTTCGGTTCTCGGAGAACCGGACCCGCCCATCTCTAATAAATGCCTAGTGGCGTGTGTGAAAAAAAAACAAACAAGCTGTAGCGCCACCTGCTGGGCAGAGTTATACACTGACCTATATATTTCTTGAAAGAGAAGTGACAGTTGTGAGTGGTTGGTGGTTGCCGGGGGAGACAGTGGGAGTTTTTAACACCTTAAGTAGCTTGATGAAGGATGTGGCGATGAAGATGAAGGATGAGGTGATGGAGAAAAATGATGAGGTGGTGACATGTGGACAAAACCACGTTAAAAAAGGGCGCTTGCGTCGGGAAGTAACGCTCTTCCCCTGAGGAGGCCTGGGCTAGGCCCAAATGCATGACAAGAACCTTTTTAACACCTTAAGTAGCTTGATTTGACTAGAATGCAAGAGTATCATGCACGGGTTAACCTGTACCTGTATATGTTGACAAAATATTGCTTTTCCGTAATAGCATCACCCAGACTTTCTTGCTATAGTTACTGCGTGGAGCACTGCTAAACAATTTACTACAATTGGGGATGCCAGAGGCGGTGTGGGAGGAAACACATGGATCATTACAAGTTAGTATCCGGAAGAAAAATTATATTTATATATTATATTTAGGTATGTAACTCTCTAACAGTCAGTCGGATTAGCTCCGTAATAGCAACAGAGTTGGACATTTGCCATCCTTGGGATCCTGTTGGGTAGTATGTCATTCCTTCACTTACCAGCAATGTGGGGACAGTCGGTGGTATTACCAAATCCAACTCACCGATGGTTTGCTGATAAGCCAGTAAGCCTGCTCCTGACATTCAATCACAATGCGGTCCCCTTTACGACGCTGCTTAGCCGCCCTATTTGAAACAAAGATAACACAGAAATTAGGCCAATAATACGTTCACGTTTATAATAGGAACTGAACATATTAATAGGTAATCTTGTGCCATAGAGGTCCAATGTTAATTTTTTTGACATATTATACTAATAATTTACAGATTACCCTACCGAGAGATCTCTAGCATAATTTATACTAATAAAGATACTTTGACCCCTAATGAATTGCTTCAATAATAAACGCAGGGTCCTTTATGACATTTCATGCTACTTTAAAGTAGACCTGTCACCTACAAACAGTGTAGGCAGACATTTTGTAGGATGAACCAGTAAGCAGCCAATTTGATAAGTACTAGGGGGCACCACTGAAGCACTGCCTGACTAATATTCATAAAGCCTGACTAATATTCATAAAGCCTGACTAATATTCAAAAGGCCTGACTAATATTCATGAATAGACTAATATTCATGAATAGACTAATATTCATAAGACCTAACTAATATTTATAACACCTGATTAATATTCATAAGGCTTGACTAATATTCATGAGCCTGACTAATATTCATAAAACCTGACTAATATTCATAAAATCTGATTACTATTCATAAGGCCTGACTAATATTCATGAAGCCTGACTAATATTCAATGTATTCATAAAACCTGACTAATATTCATGAATAGACTAATATTCATAAGACCTGACTAATATTTATAATACCTGACTAATATTCATAAGGCTTGACTAATATTCATGAATACTGACTAATATTCATAAAACCTGAGTACTATTCATAAGGCCTGACTAATATTCATGAAGTCTGACTAATATTCATGAAGCCTGACTAATATTCATAAGACCTGATTAATATTCATGAAGTCTGACTAATATTCATAAGACCTGATTAATATTCATGAAACCTGACTAATATTCATGAAGTCTGACTAATATTCATAAGACTTGACTAATATTCATGAAGCCTGACTAATATTCATAAGGCATGACTAATATTCATAAACCTGACTAATATTCATGAAGCCTGATTAATATTCATAAAACCTGACTAATATTCATGAAGTCTGACTAATATTCATAACACCTGATTAATATTCATGAAGTCTGACTAATATTCATAAGGCCTGACTAATATTCATGAAACCTGACTAATATTCATAAGGCCTGACTAATATTCATGAAGTCTGACTAAAATCACCGTGGAGTGGTGGGTGGCTTCAACATACATTTGCAAATGTGTGCAACTAAGACTTTGCATTTTTATCTACAGTAGAAATAGCAGATCTGTTGCTGGCTATAGCAGTGTGCTGGGGGGATTTGTCTGTGTTTGTTCCTTTTAGGATAACCCCACCCTTTCATGCACCTGATATAGACTATAAATTGATTTGAGCAACTTCCATTTTCTTTAATATTCATAAGGCCTGACTAATATTCATGAAGCCTGATTAATATTCAAAAAACTGACTAATATTTACAATGAGGTGCTGGTTTCTAGCGAACTGAGTGGCTGCATTCTCATGAATATTAATTTAGGTAAGAGAATGGCTGCCTCCACTGTGTTTAAACGACAAGTTCACTTTAAAGTGTACACACAGAATGGGCTGAACCAATGTTTAGAAATTCACAAAGAGCTCCCCCCCCTCATGAGAATTGGTCATAAAGTACCTCAGTGGTGTATCACTGCTTTCTATTAATACAATTTAAAGGCTGCATTCTAATAAATATGAACTCATAAAATGACTGCCTCTATTGTATACAGGTGATTGGATATTTTAAGTATGCAAATATTTTTAAGCCACCTAAAAAAATGTCCCCCATCCATTAGCCCTGGGAAAATCTGCCTCTGTAATCAACAACCTTCAAGTGACAGCAGAAGTGGGGTGTGAGTGGACCAATCAAAACCCACAATCACTCAGGGCTCTAAAAAAAACAGATGCCCTCGGGGCTATAGCCAGGGGGTAAGCCCCTGTACTACCACCTTTTATTAAGTGCTGCTTTAATTATGAAGAGCATATGTAATGCATTGCTCAATTCACTATATAACACAACTCAGTATGTATCCTGGAACACAGACACACAATAAAAGCTAACTCCATTAAATTGATCGTCTAGGCAAGATAAACCGTGAAGTTGCAATGAAAACAAAAATATCTATGCCATGAAATCAAATTAAATAACAGTGGAAAAACAACTATTTGGCCTTGCGTCTGGAAAACAAATAAGGCAATTTAATTCATGTGCCCACGACCGGAATTTATCTGCGTGCATTAAGGAAAATATAATCCAAACTGTCATTGTACATCCGTAAAGGCGTCTGTTGTGATGTTGACGTACGAGGGGGTCCTTCGTGCAACCAGGAAAATTAATGGCGATGTTGCACATTATCTTTTAATTTTTTATGATGGATTTGCATTAATATTTTATGTGTGGCTTCTGTATTAAGTATAGTGAATAAACATTTTATTTATTTATGGGGACTTAAAACACTCACAAAAATGAAGTGCGTCTAAAAGCTCAGTGTAAGCTCACGTCAACATTATGTAGGGGATCACCTTATACAATCTCACTAACCTTTAAGACTATAAGGTACTGTTTTATTTCTTTCTGACGACAGTTGTTCTGTACCAAATTCAAACGGAGTACTTGGCATACCTATCAGTTCAAATAATTCGGTTATAAGGAAGGATAAGTGGTACCATATCTCCGCAATTTGGTTTTTAAGTGCAAAGAAGTTTTACACTGACCATTAATTTTGTAAAAAAATATATATAATACACGTAAAGCCGCATGGGATTCCAAATATATTATTTTAGAGTTGGGCCAAAATGTTATATTATTTGGATGTTGCAAAGTATTCTTTTAAATATGAATATCAAAGGGTTTTGATTAATGAAACATTGATAAAACTATGATAGAGCAGGGGCAAACGCAGGATTTGTAGAGGGGGGTTTCTACACCACGCCACCAGTGGGCCTGACCAGCATGCATGGGGGCGTGGCTATATTATTAGACAGTGCTTGGCTGCTCTCCAACTCTTCCTATCCCCATAATATACATGGGCAATGCTGCGTGCACTACTGTTAGGTGCACGCAGCTCTCCAGGCACTAGGAACCCCCACCTCGGTTTGCCTATGTAGAGAGAGCTTATATGTGACAAGACAGACCAGTGTTCCAAGAGACTCACACAGACATGCAATCTGCAGTCCTTGGATTCAGATGTTACAATCTAATATATGTTGAAAACACTATGGACCTGATTCATTAAGGAAAGGAAAGCAAAAACATAATGAGTAACTTTGCACCTTGGCAAAACCAGGTTGCATTGGAGGGGGATGTAAATATAAAATGTGATGGCAGAGTTATAGTTGGGGTAGGGCATCTCCTAGATCAACTTTATATTTCAGAGTACAAATAAGCTATCAAGTATTTGTGCACTACATAAAAAAACAGACAGTATTTAACTTGTGTGCAAAATTATAAACTAATTTGCACCCCTTGTATTGTAACATGGTTTGTCCCGGAGAAAACTTGCTTTATTTTCCTTAATAAATCAGGCCCTATATCGCAAAAGTAGCTAAGATGTTTGAAATGTTCCTTTTTAGATAACAGTGCGCAATCGGCAACCAAAATACAGTTTGCACACAGTCAATAGCTTTGACTGAATAAGGAAACTTAGGGCTAGATGTACTAAACAGCCGGTTTGAAAAAGAGGAGATGTTGCCTATAGCAACCAATCAGATACTAGCGGTCATTTATTTAATGCACTCTACAAAATGACAAATAAAATCAGATTGGTTGCTATAGGCAACATCTCCACTTTTTCAAACCCGCAGTTTAGTAAATATACCCGTTAGATTCTTTCATATATGACCTGCTTAAAGGGACTGTAGCCCTACATTTTTCCATTTCTATTTGTCCTACATAAATATTAAATAAAACAATAAATATTAAGGAACATTTGTACAGAATATCATCTCCACAGGACTTTACTTAGTGATGACAGTGCTAGTGAGTCTGTCTGCAGAGCTCATCATTTAGTACAGTTCCATTGTTTCCTTCCCCCCCCCCCCCTCATAATCCTGTTATCTCTTCCCTGAACTATCCTCTCAATCTTATTGAGGCATAATAATCCTCTCACAATACCATAGTGTGGGGGTGTGGCCTACTGGCAAGGGATATATGTGACATCATTGGGCGTGGCATGACATAATCAGGGCGTGGCCAGGGCTAAAAAGGTAACAAAATAGGCCAGTGAGCAAACGAAAGGGGCAGCAAGATCCAATTCCCTAGATTAGGACACTTTCAGCTTTGAGATGAAATCGAGCCAATGTCCCAGTACGTTTATTCATTTGAACACATATATATTTCTTCTTTTTCTGTTGAAACAGACATAAAAACATTTGACACCATTGACTTTCCCAATACTTGTTTATTTTCATTCATTCTCACCCCAATATGCATGTAGGAGAAACATATATATGTGTAAGAAAGAAAGGGAAAAAATGGTAAAACTACCAACAAGAGGGTCTGGCACCAACTTTCCAAAGTTTCTGCTATAAATACAAACCTGAGCTGTTCTCTCGCCTGCATCACCACAAAGTCCCACGTGTGGTTAATTCGCTTGTGCAGCTGATTATAATTATCCTGTTACAATACAAAGTACAATAAGTAAAAGACATTCCCGAAGCTTGAAAGCACAATATGTGACAGACACAAATGTACATGACCTTCTAAGAACTGAGAGGAGAACACCCTGTTGGTGAGCAGAGAACACTCACAGCTGCTTTCAAACAGCTGCACTGACAACTGCTCACTGCAGAATGTGTACGTTCAACCTTCTCCAGGCGAATACACCAGGAAAAACAGCCAGCGGCTGCGAGAGTGAGCGTACCGCAGTGGCTCCAGGCATCGGACTTCTGCAGGCTATTTGAGGTAGGGAAGTTTATAGATAAAGACTGGAAGAAGGATGGATTTTGGGTTAGCTTAGAAAGCAACTCTCACGCTTGGCTGCCCCACTGAAGATGGAGCCCTGCTGCTGTGGGGTAAGTTTTCAACAATGTTACTACAAAAGGGCTTCTCAGTGAAGTCCTCAGCAATGGTGGGAGAGGGGGCTGGGCACATTTATTGAGTGGCGGAGTTGAATAAAATATTTTTGGAGGTTTAACTGGTCCTCATTAGTTGTTAGCGCTGAGCCAGCACCAACCACTAGCCCCATATCCTGTCCACTCTCACAATCCTCACGCGCTCTATGCCTTACAATATACATTTTACAATCATAATATATTTTAGCTGTATCCATTGTTGACAATGGGTTGCACCAGTGGAGGGCTGTCAAATCTTAGCCTAGGGAGCAAGACTCGACTATTGGGAACCTTTTAAAGGGAAAAAAATGCAGGTGACCCAGTGACACAGCCCAAGGTAGCCCACTATGGGACCAGCCCCCCTCCCCCCCAGCACAGCCCGCTCCTGATTACAGAATTTTGCTACAGAATCTGCAAAATATGACACTAATGTCATGGGGAAGTATTTCATAATCTTATGTGCTGACGGTGCAGATTGTGGAGCGTTAGCAATAACCATGATGCTTACCTAGAACTGTAGCGCACTGGCATGTGAGGCCCCTGGCTCTCTGACACTTGGGGCCCCAAAACAATGTCACACTGCAACTTAGGGTCATACAGTACTGGCACACTGACACTTGTGGTCTGAGGACACCGGTATATGTGGTCTGAGGGCCCTAGAACAATGGACACTGACACTTGGGGTCCTAGAACAATGGCACACTGACACTTGGGGCCCTAGAACAATGGCACACTGACACTTGGGGAACTAGAACAATGGCACACTGACACTTGGGGCCCTAGAACAATGGCACACTGACACTTGGGGCCCTAGAACAATGGCACACTGACACTTGGGGTTGTACAGCAGTGGCACACTGACACTTGCAGTATGTTTTTACTTTATGTTTGCACTGAAAACCTACCAATGTGAGAGGAGTGATTTCTAGGGCCATCGAGACCCTGCCCTAACGCCCCTGTATCATTACTATTGTCCAACATTTATGGTTGCACATCATGGGAATAATAAGTTGAGGACTTACAATTGCATCTAAATCTATAGTAAAGACAAGACTGCTACAGGTGTGTGTGACCGATGTTATTTGAAAAAAATACTCATGAAAAATGACATTTAATAGTAATTATTCACCTTCTCATACTCCACCAGGTCTCCTTGCTTTCTGATATTTTTCTTTGCCAGATAAATGGCTAAAAATAAAAGAGAAGGATTATCTTGCAATTTACCAAATAAACTAGCGATACAAACGTGAGCCCCCATTGGCCTGCGACGAGGATGATGAAGAAATCGTTAGTCTCTGTCAGCAATAGCAGCTCTCGGTAGACTGTTTGGGAAGCCCTGCTGCATTGTATATTAATATATTGAGGATACCGTGACAAGATCACAATAATCATGGGACAGGAATGATAGAGGGGGCGGAGTTATATGAGAAACAACAACATTATTTAAATGGATTCCCAACTCAATTTGCTTCCTCCCTTTGTTGCTATTGTGTGTGGGTGAGTAAATGTGAAAATGTCTCTTTTGTAGGTAGAGACTATTCCCTGGAGGGCTGAAAAGACTTCCAAGTAAGTGTAACACTGCTTTTATCTATTACTGAGGTACTTTGTTAAGCTGCATTCTTATGAATGGACAGCATGGTGGCTCAGTGGTTAGCACTTCTGCCTCACAGCACTGGGGTCATGAGTTCAATTCCCGACCATGGCCTTATATCTGTGAGGAGTTTGTATGTTCTCCCTGTGTTTGTGTGGGTTTCCTCCGGGTGCTCCGGTTTCCTCCCACACTCCAAAAACATGCTGGTATGTTAATTGGCTGCTAACAAATTGACCCTGGTCTGTGTCTGTCTGTCTGTCTGTGTCTTTGTGTGTGTGCGGAACTTAGACTGTAAGCACCAATGGGGCAGGATGTATGTAGCTGTAACTTATTCTCTCTATGTTATAAGGAAAATAATTGAGTGATTAAGCAAATCCAGACTTACCATAGTCCAGCTCTGTGGCCGGCCATTTATTTGTGGTCCAGAAATATGGAGTCTAGGAGTAAAAAGAAAGACGTTATAAGTGCAAGAAATCTCTCCCCTTGTGGGCATCTATTTACCAGCTGATCCTGGAGGTGGGTGAACCTTTACCCACAAGCTTAGTTGCAGTAATTGCTCTGATATTAATATGGTAATTTGTGTATGCGGCAAACATCATTCGGGTAAGACTTCGGATCGGTTATTTAGAAATGGACAACTTTAAAACCCATGCCGGGTGTGGTGTGATACTGGCAAACAAAATGCACACAAAATACTGCAGGAACTAAGGAAGCCTTAGGGGCTCAAATATCAAACGATAGTTTACCGACTACAGAAGCTGCAGAGACACAAATTATGACAATGGGCCACAATCAAATATATTACATATCAGGAAAAAAACGAGTGTTTTCACCAGCTTCGCCCTACAGATGTGCCAGGATTTGCCGGAGATAAGCCTATATAACAAGCATTATATTTTTTTGTTCCCTCTCTTGTTTTTGATCTCCCTTTTCTTTTTAGTTCCCTCTCAGAACTATTTTTTGTGTCTAAATATCCAATTTATTTACATTTTTCTGAGTTGTCTTTTAACTGCTTAGAGGTTACTGAAATGTAAACTTTATTCTTTGGTCCCTTATGATTTTCTCCCCTAGCCCTATATCCTGTCCACTCTCACAATCCTCACGCCCTTGCTGCCTTACAATATATATTTTACAATCATAATATAGTTTATAACGTTGTGTTTAGGAGCGTTTCACTAGGGGTCAAAACACCAGCTGTGTCCATTGTTGACAATGGGTCGCACCAGGGGAGGGCTGTCAAATTTTAGCCCGGGGTTTGCAAGACTCGACTCAGCAGCATATTAGGAACATTTTAAAGGAAAACAATGCAAGTGGCCCAGTGACCCAGCACAAGGTTGCCCCCTATGGGACAGATGCCCCCCAGCCTCCCTGCCTAGCCTGATGAAGTGTGCCGAACTTGAACGGCAGGTAGCCTATCAGAGCATTAGAATGTTAACAGCAGCACCGAGTGTTTCAGCTAGACTGACTCCTGCATGACCATGTCTAGATAAGTTTGTAGTGGGAGCACCTAGGCCAACATGTAGCCAATCAGAGCATCTAAACATTAACCCTAAAGGTGTATGAGGGAGAAAAACCTACCAGGGACAGAACAGACCTGAGAAACAACATGATCTCAGTTATATTTTGCATCTTGGGTAATTGTTATTTTGCAGAATAGCGAGATGGTTCAGGGGTCGGTGTTCAGAAGTACTATTCTTCTAAGCAGCTGTTATGTGACGGGAATTGGTCAGATCCTATCCTGCAGCCTATTTAAGTCAATCTCCCACTTGACATGATTTTCTCATTGTTTATTTTGTGCCAGAGGAGATGCAGCTTCCCGTCTGCCAGGCTCATCGTGTCCATGACAGATTGCAGTAATGAGAGGAGACGGCAAATGCATCTCGCCATATTGGGGGCTGATCCAGTCAAAATAAATATCCCGTCACTTTAAGTAGGAATACTGCATGTTCATAACCTCAAAATGTAACTGACAGGATCTTCTGATTCTCTCCAAATTTAGCAGCGCGCACCTTAAGGGCAGTTTCCTTGCTATTGCCGCTCTCACAGCGCACCCTTTGTTTGAAAGCTTTCTGGCCAGTTATTTTGTATTGTCCACGCATCAGTTCTTAAATAAACACCCAGAAACAAAACTTATTTCGTGTCAGGACGCGGTTTAGCAGCCATTGCAAGATTACAGAGGATCATTTCACGGCTACTTGTTCCTAACCTAGACACAAAGGATAATCAGTCCTCGTACTCACATTATTGAGGCAGACGTATCGTAAAAAAGTGATAACACAAGGCCTTCAGCCCCTGTAATTCTGAGCATGGGTCTAAGTGGGGTTCAAATCCTGGCCTGAGGGCAAAAGTCACATGGTATGGAATCACAAGGTCGTCCTATCACCCCATGGAGTGGGGTATTTTCTGCTAATATATGACCATAGGCAAACCGAGAGGGGGTTCCCTAGTGCCTGGAAACCCCCCCCCCCCCTCTCAGCCTGGGGTAATGTATGCTTGAGGTGGCTGGACCCTGCCCCGGGACCAGCCACTTTGTAGCTTGGGTGCAGATCGTTTCTGTCTGCACTGTTCACAGCCATCTCTCCCCAACAAGTATTGAAAGCAGCAAGAACAGGTAGGAGCGAGCAGGACAGTCTGTCAACTGTTCTGACACACTCAGTCAGGACTTTGCCCTGATTGTAGGGACAGTTGAGAGGTATGTCTCGCTTCACACAGCTCTGCTCGAAAAGGGAGAGCTGTGTGCCCCTAACAGCAGTGCACGCAGCATTGCCCATGTATATATTGGGGATAGGAAGAGTTGGAGAGCAGACAAGTGCTGTCTAAAATTATAGCCACGCCCGAAGCATGCAGGCCACGCCCACTGGCGGTGTGGCACGGAAACCCCTCTCTACAAATCCTGCGTTCGCCCCTGACTACTGTCCTCTAACAACGCTGGAACAAAACATGAAGACCTGAAGGACCATGGTTTAGGGATAAGGGTTGAACCCACTCCTGCATGGGAATTATTCTATATAAAGTACTCGAAAAGTAAAAAAGGTGTAAAGATAAGTTTTACCCCATGTAATAGTGATTTTTTTTTATGTTAGGTCATTTAAAGTTTTCATGTTAGATAAAACCTCTGTCAAAAAAAAAAAAGTTAAGATGATTTACACCCAAAAAAATATCACATAAAATTGTTTACTAGAGTGTTTCTCCCTCAGGATTGGATAGATATAGAATATAAATCAGTAGGAAATAAAATAAATCTCTGGCACCTAGTGACCCGACAGGCTGCATTTTCTTGAATATTGGTTCAGGATACAAAATGGCTGCCTCTGCTGGATCTAACTTCCGAAGCACACAGGATACGCGCTGCAAATAACTATGTTTATTGTTTATTTATTTCCGTTGGACAAAGTGCACCTAGAAAAGCGCTTCTCCACTGAGGTGCAACAGTCTGCGGAGACACATCGCCTCGACGCTCTGACTGAAAACTCATTTTACCTCGCGTCCCATAGGTGCAGAGGAAAATGAGCTCAGATTCTTTACCGTAATAAGCGGTAAAATGGTTTGGTGCACTCTCACCCCACCCAACGGCTCACGTCATCTCTCAAACCCAGCCGTCTTGTTCTTGCACTTTAGCGGGAAAATTAGGCGCACCAGTGCAAATTAAGGTCATCTTCTGTCCACATTTATCAACATGATATTGGCCCCAGATTATAATTGAGCATACGCTGCAATATTGGGCCAATTGTCTGATATCAGCTGCGATGTTGCGTGTGTGGCCTGCATCATTGAAATTACTTGTCATATTGTTGTAGAAAATTGTATGACGACTTTATTTTGGTGTCAATGGATAATCTTGACAACATCCACATTTCCAAAATGTATTTTACTCTCTATACATTTAATGACATTAATATTAATCCTGGCTAAACTTTACAACAGAAACAAAACAAGTGATATTTTAGGCAGGACTATTCTTTCTCTGTTTAGCTCGTTCATTACATTATTGAATCTATTCTAACATAGGCTATTTGTAGCCTTCTCAATCCTCTAGGGGTATACGAAAAGTCCAATTATCTTTAACTCTCCTTGGGAAAATGTGATGAGAGAGGGCGCTCCGGGGCAGGAATCATGTTGATTTTTGAATTGGAGGATGCACAGGAAATTAAAACCGTGGAGGTTAGTCAATAAAATGCCAACATGAAGAATTGGCAGCACTGTACGGACCCTCCCACGGACAATCGCCCGCTAATAGCCAATAAACTCTCTCTGAGTCTCACGTCTGAGTCTGATCCATTCATCTAACTCTATGGATAATTCTCATCTGTGGGTTCTCACATCAGGAAGTGTAAAACTAGGCGAGAAGGAGAAGTGCATGTAAATATCATACAGCCAATTATTCTAAAAATGATTACGCTGTTGCAGGAGTCCTGTGGTTCTTCCTGCAAGATTAATCTCTACTCTTAACATTTTAGACCTGCCTAAAAAACTATGGGGTCTATTTACCAACGTGAGACGAGTCTGGGGAAAACTGGTAGCCCCACTGCGGATATCAGGATGGCGATAGCGGAGTGTACAGAGGAGAAATAATAAGATATCATAAATATCTTCCTGTGTATTCTCTAGCTCCCACCTCCTACGGCTACAACAGGGCTGCTGCAGTCTCATTGCAATAAAGCTTTTGTTTCTCTTTTGCTTTAGAATTCTTTTTGCTAACATTTCAAACACTATTTTTTTTATTTTTTGTTTAAATTTTGCCAGTCTGGGCTCCCAAAATCACTGGGTATGTGTGAGCCGTCAATGCCAGGTCATGCCAAGGCAGAGGTAGCCAGACTGAAGCGGAAGGCGTACTCTTACCGCTGTCAGCCAGTATCGCTGGGAAGCTGACTACCGCAAAATGTCAATGGGGAGTTCTCTATTGCTGCGATAAACTGGTCCTATAGCTGTTTTTTGTTTTTTTATAAACTGACCCCGAAGTATTATACTGTGCCGTCTACTCTCTGTAATTGTATAGACGTTACTAGAATGCTCTCTGTATTGTAATTTGGTCATAACCAATAGTCAACTTCCAGCATTGATTGGAGGATTCCAACAACCATTAAGGAAGTTCTGGCACTCTGATTGGTGAATGTCCAGTCTACCGAACAGAATGCTGGGAACCACAAGCGGTTGGGGATCTGCACTCTAAAGCCACCAGATACTTAAGGGGTCTGTATTGTACAGTGGTCTTCAGAACAGAATCAGCATTACATTGTGATTACTAGTATAACTTGTGTGCTGTAGAGTGATATAGGGGGTCTACGCATCAACCATTTTTGAGACTTAAAAGATGCAAAAACTACTGTTTCCGCATCTCTTAAGTATATTTGCTATGCATTAACTGCCTATCGGAGAAGATTTCACGGAAATCTCCTCCGTTTAAGCAAAGTACTGTGCAGCATCGCAGTCCCCATAGATTGCTATGGGGACTGCGATGTTCTGCAATGCATGAAGCTTTGATAAGCTTCGCATTGCGCAGACAGGTAACGCCATCTCAGGATGGCGTTACCTGTCATTTCCTATGGGATCCTGCTGAAGCCTCTCTGGCTTTGCAGAATCCGGTACAGTGGAAATACTTCCTCCTGTCACCGGCAGCGCAAAGCTACCTGTGATAGGATCGCAGGAGAAGGGTCACTTCTCCAGGCCTCCAAGAGGAGCCCCGGCATGGTGCAACTTAGCGGTGCATAAATATGCATCACTGCGGTTTGCAGCGATGCATATTTAGGAGCACAGCATCTTACGATGCATAGACCCCATAGTGATATAGATGCTCCCTGTAATTTATATCAGTCACTACGATGGTCTCTGTATTGTTTGTCTATCACTATAATTGCTCTCTGCATTGTATAGAACTCAATATAATGCTGTCTCTTGTAATTTGCACACTAGCAATCTCTCTGTATTGTGTAGAACTCACTAGAATGCTCTCTGTATTGTATAGATAGAACTCACTAGAATGCTCTCTAAAATGTATAAATAGAACTCACTAGAATGCTCTCTGCATTGTATAGATAGAACTCACTAGAATGCTCTCTGTATTGTATAGATAGAACTCACTAGCATGCTCTCTGCATTGTATAGCTAGAACTCACTAGAATGCTCTCTGCATTGTATACATAGAACTCACTAGAATGCTCTCTGTATTGTATAGATAGAACTCACTAGAATGCTCTCTGTATTGTATAGATAGAACTCACTAGAATGCTCTCTGTATTGTATAGATAGAACTCACTAGCATGCTCTCTGCATTGTATACATAGAACTCACTAGAATGCTCTCTGTATTGTTTAGATAGAACTCACTAGCATGCTCTCTGTATTGTATAGATAGAACTCACTAGAATGCTCTCTGCATTGTATAGATAGAACTCACTAGAATGCTCTCAGCATTGTATAGATAGAACTCACTAGAATGCTCTCAGCATTGTATAGATAGAACTCACTAGAATGCTCTCTGTATTGTATAGATAGAACTCACTAGAATGCTCTCTGCATTGTATAGATAGAACTCACTAGAATGCTCTCAGCATTGTATAGATAGAACTCACTAGAATGCTCTCAGCATTGTATAGATAGAACTCACTAGAATGCTCTCAGCATTGTATAGATAGAACTCACTAGAATGCTCTCTGTATTGTATAGATAGAACTCACTAGAATGCTCTCAGCATTGTATAGATAGAACTCACTAGAATGCTCTTTGCATTGTATAGATAGAACTCACTAGAATGCTCTCTGTATTGCAAATTGGTCACCAGAATTCTCTCTGCAATGTAATTTGTCAATAGATATATATATATAAGCATTTGGTCATTATGATGGTTTTCTTTACGTTCTCATGGGAATACAAGCACAGTAAATAAATATCGTACTATATAAGTCCTCAGAGAGCTCACTGGAGGAAGTTGTACAGCTGTTCTTGCTGACTTTTCTATGCAAAGTGTAAACCCAAGGGCATAAAAATAAAGGTTTAACTGTTGCCTTTCCAGCACACCTCCCTCTGTTCCAATTTCTTTACATCAACAACACATGTAGGGGTAGAGCTATTAAAACTTCTAACAAAGGAGAAGTGGAGGTGTTGCCCATAGCTACCAATCAGATTCTAGCTCTCATATTCTAGAATGTACTATATAAATCAGGCCTGTCCAACCTGCAGCCCTCCAGGTGTTGTGAAACTACAAGTCCCAGCATGCCCTTCCAGCTATCAACTGGTTGTCTACTGGCAAAGCATGCTGGGGCTTGTAGTTTCACAACACCTGGAGGGCCGCAGGTTGGACAGGCCTGATTTATATAGTACATTCTAGAATATGAGAGCTAGAATCTGATTGGTTGCTATGGGAACACCTCCATTTGATAAATCTATCTCGTAGACTGTAAAACTGGACCAAGGCCACACACCAGGCAGCCTGATCTTTATCATATTTGGCCATACAAGTATATACACAATGCTCGGGCCTTGAAGCCAGATATGACAGGGCACCATTACACGGTCAGACAGTGATCATCTAAACTGTCAGACGTGTCCGTCATCCCATTGTATTTATTTTCCATCCCGACCCACATCCGGAGGTTCATCATCAGATGCAAAGTGGTCTTTTAGGGGTCTACGCATGCCTTTAATTTGTTTTAAGACGCCCTAACTGGCTGTCACAGGGACAGCTGGGTAAGACTAGGACAGATCTCCTTATATCTATTTGAGGTACTTTCTGTCACTGTTTCTGCAGACGTTGACTATTACATCCATTTATGTAGCTGACATTTCCTGTGACATCTGGGGGTAAATTTATCAAGCTGCGGATTTGAAAAAGTGGAGATGTTGCCTATAGCAACCAATCAGATTCTAGCTGCCATTTTGTAGAATGTACTAAACAAATGATAACTAGAATCTGATTGGTTGCTATAGGCAACATCTCCACTTTTTCAAACCCGCAGTTTAGTAAATATACCCCCTGATCTTTATACTAAGAATGTACCAAAAACATTTATCCATAGTTCTCTAGCAATAAGGCTGTTTTTTCTTTTAAATAGCCCTAACGCCAGCAAAAAAACACTTGGGATGAGCGTAGACATTGCACTCAGACTCTCCAAATGATATTGGGACAGTTGTGAGGAATGCAACCCAAGTTTTTTTGAGTAACTGAAGACATTTATGAAAACTTTTGCCCAAGAAAAGTAGTTAGTGTAGCAACCAATCAGGTTCAAGCTGTTGCACGTTAGTACAATTTAGAAAATGAAAGCAAACATCTGATCGGTTGCTGTGTTGCATAACCTGTTTCTTTTGCACCAGTTTGTGTACATACCCCTGCATATGTTTGTCTGTGGTGCCCCTTTCACACTATTTAATTAGACACCGCAGTGAAGCCAGTCTGAGAGTAATATAAAGAGTAACATCCAAAGATGTAGGTTCATACCATGAAGACAAGCGAGACCCTTGTCTCAAGTGGCCAATTAGAGGTGCGGGAGAGTTGAGGTTTCCCCTCACCACTTGATGCCCCTACATGTACAGATTACTGAGTCTCCACCTAAATGCCATTTGCCCCTTCCCTCCTACAGTGACCGCAGGAGAGGATGCACGGTGACACAAAACACTGGATGCTCACTCCTGCAGTCGCTATGTGAGTGCAGTGACCGACAGCCGGAGGGGAGGAAGCTTAGTTCCTTTCCTTACCAATAGAGATGCTCAGGCTCAGTTTTCTGAAAACCGAGCCCACATGAACTGGGATCCGAGTAGGCCCGCAAGCCGGCTTGTTACTTTTGCACGTCCTCGGATCTGAATTGAGGCAAAACGTCATTTTTGCGTTGTCGGATCTTGCGGGTTTTGGATTCCATAAGTACCTCCCTCCCCAGGAGATCCAGCGCCATTGCTCACACAGGGGTAGCAGTGTTCTTGTCAATTGACAAAAATTGACTGGAATGATTGGAAATTAATGTTATTGAGGTTAATAATAATGCAGGGATAAAAAATTATGTGATTTTATCAAATAAAAATAGGGATTTTAGAAAGAAAAATCGGGATCCAAAACCGAAACACGAACTTAATCCAGATCCAAAACCAAAACATGGGGGTCAGTGAACATCTCTACTTACCATATACTTCCTATGGTCCAACTTAGTGAGATCTCACCCCTTACGTAAGCAAAAGAAGGAGGAAGCGCCTGGTGAAATGCATTGCCATGTCTTGCAGTCACTGTACAGAGCCGGATCATCCAGCAGGCAACCTAGAATCCTGCCTAAGGCTCAGTGGGCACTGGGGGGCCTGGCTTACTCTAACCCATTGCAATGTGTTGTTTTTTTGACAAATGAAGTGAAGGGGTTCAAACTAGTATCATGTCTAGGGTCGGATGGGGCTTTAGTGAAACTCTGTACGATACTATAATCACCAATGTGTGAAGTAAGAAGAGCGGGTGATTGGGTCTTGGCAGAGGACGAATTAGGAGCTGGGACACCTCTGCATAGAATATCATCTAACTCTGCAAATAGGATCATAACTCTACATTAACTGCATAATCTAGACTGACCATCCACATAATGTACCATCTGCCAGATGAGATTTACCTGAAATCTGTAGGGGGAATCGTCTGCTCTAAGAACGAGATTTCTGGGGTCCTTCAGAGGGTAGATATAACCGTACTTGACAAGCAAGTTCCCGAGGTGTAGAGACTCTAGGGAAAAAAAACCAATTCTAAATAGTTGTTTCACAGAAAATAGAATTAACTTAAAATATCCCAAAATAAAAACAGTTATTGTAAAATCTGACGTAAGAGGTATCTAATAATACATGTGACAATTATTCATCATCATCATTTATTTATATAGCGCCACTAATTCTGCAGCGCTGTACAGAGAACTCATTCACATCAGTACCTGCCCCATAGGAGCTTACAGTCTAAATTTCCTAACACACACTGAAAAAGACTAGGGTCAATTTGTTAGTAGCCAATTAACCTACCAGTATGTTTTTGGAGTGTGGGAGGAGACCGGAGCACCCGAAGGAAAACCACGCAAACACGGAGAGAACATACAAACTCCACACAGATAAGGCCATGGTCGGGAATTGAACTTATGACCCCAGTGCTGTGAGGCAGAAGTGCTAACCACTGAGCCACCGTGCTGCCTGGTGTTATTATTGATTATAACGTTCTATAATTTGTACCTTTCCACACTGGAAGCTGTCATAATGAGCTCCTCCAAAGTGTGCAATGATCTGCAGGATATGGGGACATTATGAAGACTGTTCTACAAGTAACTGGGGAGAAAATGTGGTGTTGCCCACAGCAACCAATCAGATTGTAGCTGTCATTTTTGTAGTACGATTTAGAAAATGAGAGCAAACATCTGATTGGTTGCTATGGACAGCACGATATTCTCTTCAATCATCTGTGGAACAGTTTTCATAAATGTTCTTACTGATAGCAAATAATTCTCCATGGTAACTAAATGTTTTGTTCTGTTTAAGTTTATAAAAGGTATTATCAGGGTTCCCATGTGTCTCTGTTTTTCAAGGACAGTCCTATTTTTACCAACTTAAAATCTTTAACTCACAGGAACTGATTCAGATCAGAACGGGTGTACGTACGCTCTGCCAAAACATTACTTTGCCGTACGTAGACACAGACACAGAGAACAGGCTGCAGTGTACGCACATGTGTAAGTACAATACAAGGTCGTATCAGAATGCACAAACAATTAATTTTATAATAAAAAAAGAACTCTTAATAGTATAATCATTTTTATAAATATTAATCTCCAAATATAAGATAGGTTACACCTGCCCTGTAGTAGGTGCAAATGATATTACTACTTCACCTTATTTGGTACCTAAAAGAAAGTTTAAGGTGGAATTTATGGCCTCTCAAAATTTGTTTGTTTTTATTTTATTTCAAAATGATGGGATCCCTAAGCTATATAAACAGGTAAATGAAGTTAAAAAAGTAGGTTGCAGCATTGCTGCTTACAGAGCAGCATATTCATCGGTCCAAGTCAGTGGCTAGGGTTGGGGGATGGACTTCCACACAAATATGGCAGCTGACAATTATCAACTGTTTTAAACAATTCTGAGTAAACAGTGCTGTACCGAGATTTAAGTGAAAGCAAAATAGTCCTTTGCAATTGTTTTATCACTTTATTCTAGAAACCACTATGTCATGCTGACATTTTCTTGATAAATTCCGGGGAGTGAAGACTTTAATCATTGCAATAAACATAATGGGGTTGTTAACTAGACCCCATATTGTGTTAGCATTACATTGTAACTGCATCCTTAATATCCATACATTAAATGCAGAAATGGCATCCCGCAAGCTACACGCACCCCTTCTGTGCTCATCCTATTGTTTAGGGCCTGATCGGAGTTTAACGAATTAGGGAGGGCAGGGTGTCTGGGGATGAGAGCCTATAGCAGCGTGGCCAGTGTTGTACAGGTTTCACGACAGAAGTGTGCCGCTGATTTTTAATTGATCGCCAGGGGTAGACAATGCCAAGCCTTAGTGCTACCCCCACATCATGTCACGTGAGATAATGACACTGGGGCTGTGCCACTGGGCACAGAGCCTGCAATAGATCATCTGGAAATTCAAGCAGGTGACAAAGAGCCTGTACGTGGCTAGTTAATGTTCTCTATGGACTGAAAAGTACCGTAGTTTATACTATCATTATATATTGGTTATACTAGATGGCATCTGCCATAGGCTGTAAGGGAGGACATCAGAATGTGTTCTTTTTCAACCTTCTAAACAGGAAAAGTTGAGGTGTCGCCCATAGCAGCCAATCAGATTCTAGCTATAATGTTCTAGAATGTACTAGATAAGTGACAGCTATGATCTGATTGGTTGCTATGGGGAGCACCTCCTACTTTTCCGCTGTATGTTGAATATTACATCTACCCACAGGCGTGTAACAGGACCCATAGTAGCCTATGCAGAGGCTACAGAGTCTCGATTTAGAACTCTAAAGCTTACGGCATGTGGTCGCCTAATACATTCCGTGCAGCCATTCACGTCTTTATTCTGTAATCACTACAGACAACATTCACAGTACGAATCAGTAATTGTGTAAAGGGACTTTCAGTACCTCAAATGTGCTGGAAAACATCAAATAAGTGCAGATTTTCTTATTGTAATTAACGTGGCTACTCCAAGCATTCATATGCCATCAATTTGACCAATAGTGTATACGTGGCAGAATCGGATCCAATAGGTAACATAGTTTCCAGCCTATGGCCCAGCAAGTACTGAGGGGCCCGGATTACTATAAACCATTTTTATGTGCGTATGTTTTGACAAATGGAGAGGGGAAGGGGACCCAGACCAGAATGGTGCATAGGGCACCAGGGGCTCTTAAGATTGGTGTTGTTTGGAGAGTTGAGCAGATGGGTTCCCTTCAAAATGGTTCTATGTGGCCCCTTCATCCCTAGTTACACCACTAGAAAAGAGCAAAACTTTCAAAACTGTTTGCAAAACGTTTGACTCATTCTGAAATTGGCAGCAAAATTTCACTTTTCCCTTTGGAATTCAGTCTTAAGTCTACCCGGTCCTACTCCAACCACACAGCAGACTTTTGTGCAATTGTTACTGAACTGATAGAACCTTAAAAATAAGCTAAAGTCATTAGACATTGCTCATATTCATGTCCTTTTTAATTTTAAAATGTATATTTCAGATACTCAAGAACTGCCACATACCTTGTACACAATAGTCACAAGGGGCCTGATTCATTAAGGATCTTAACTTAAGAAAACTTATTATTTCAGTCTCCTGGACAAAACTATGTTACAATGCAAGGGGTGCAAATTAGTATTCTGTTTTGCACATAAGTTAAATACTGACTGTTTTTTCATGTAGCACATAAATATCAACTTTAAATTTCAGTGTACAAATAAACTATCAAGTATTTGTGTGCTACATGAAAAAACAGTCAGCATTTAACTTATGTGCAAAACAGAATACTAATTTGCACCCCTTGCATTGTAACATGGTTTTGTCCAGGAGACTGAAATAAGAAGTTTCTTAAATTAAGATCCTTAATGAATCAGGCCCAAGGTCTCTAAATACATACTACAGTTATGCACACAAAAGGTCACATACCTAGGTCCCTGCCTCTCACCAGGCCACAAACACCTCATTGCAGACAGTAGATACAATTTTTTACCCAGTTAGCAGTACCACTGTATGATGTAACCAAAGCTGCTGTACCAGAACCTCTTGTGCACACTAAAGATACTAAGGGCCCGATTTATCAAGGTACCTATCTGCCGATTTTGAGTCTACCGTACGCAAAATCACTCTCCACATGTCCAGAACCGGGAGATATGTTCATGAACGCAGCCCTGTCCGCTACATCTTCAGACACTTAGTATAGCCTACTATTTCGAGGAGTGAACGGGGCGGGGAAGAGGCGCTTTGCCATAGTCAATTTACAGTAGTTGAGTGCTAAACTCTAGCGCACACAGCCACATCCGAATCCAGCTCTGGCCATCTCAAAGTTACTTGTTTTTCTGCAGTATCTCTTGCTCCAGCTAAAGAACTAGTCTAGGTCCTGCTCGGTAGTGACAACTGTTTCTTATCCATGGTATAACATGTATTTGCAATCAGGAGCAACTGTAAAAATGTATTTTATGCTCAGTATATAATTTTTTTTAAAAAACAAAACACTTTTGATTTGTTTATTGTTTTATCACTAATGCCTTTATTATTAACAGGTCACGTTAATTCAATATTTTTTTTTCCTGCGAGTTCTTTTCCGAATTTATAATCCACATAGGTATTCTGCAGCACATGATTATTTATTATATGTTGATGAATAGACATAGTCAAGACCTGAATTAAGTTAAATACCACTTCAAAATCCTGATTTGACTAATTACATAAGTGGCAGCTGCCATAAGCCAACAGAAACATGTGCAACTCAGTCAGGTTTGCAGTAGTTGATGACATTCAGACTGTATACACTTCACCCTTGCCCCCACCACATTCAGCACAATTGGCTGAATTAAAGGCATTAACAAAGGCATGCTAATTAGCAGAGAAAAAGAGTGTTAATATATACACTGAATCGAGATAACAGTGCAGACATAGTAGCAAAAGCAGCTGCACAGAAAGAAATTCTACAGATACAAGCTTGTAAAATACAAAATGTTTGTTTACCTGATGAACAATCACTAATAGAACTGCAAAACGTTTGTGATTCACAGGAGAAGATTAAATGGGAAGATGTAGGACTCTTACAGATGAGCAAAGCATGTGGCACAGTTCTGAGGGTAAACCTGTCACCCCAAAATCTTTCTAGGCACAGAAGTTTCATGGATTGACCCATGCAGGTAAGATGGTGATAATTAGTCTTATTTAGACATATTTGTATGCAGCCAGATGCTGTGCTTCATGTATTATCTGCTTACAGAAAAATGCAGAATGATCAGTTAAAACAACACCTTCACATCTCCGCCAAACAAAGCATCCTTTCCAAATTTTGACTATAGACTTTAGTCAACTTTCAAAAGTCATGATGTAACAGTATGTTTTGGTCTGCATCAATCTGTTCTTAGGATGGATAGCAGGTTATGCTGTTGCCAGTACAATTTCACTAGTAACAGCAAACAAATTGGTACAATAATTTGTTTGCAGGTATGGTATACCTTATGTGATATCCTAAGACCAGGGTATGCACTTCACAGGACTTGTGTTTAAGAAAATGTATAAGTTACAGGGAGACAAACAGCTACACGCCCCTTACCGCCAACAGTCCAGCGGGAAAGTAGAGAGATATAATGGAACAGTCAAAAATAAACTTTCAAAGGTATGTAAAAAAAACTGGTTTATTATGGCAAAAAGCCCTCCCACTAGTCTTGCATTCTATCAGAAACACACCCAGAGGACCTCTGAAAATTTCTCCGTATGAGGTGTTATTTGGAAAATTATCCAGTGTGGTTACTGCTCCCGAATTTGAACTGAGCAAAACAAATGATTTATCAGTGAATTAATTGATTTAACTTAGTAATTAACTGAAGAAGAAGCAAGCAGCTGTGTCTGGCACATAACAGATTCCAGTGGATGATGTCTGGTCTGAAGCTTCCTATCATCGGGTCTCTGATTGACCAGTGAGAAGGACCATAACAAGTGCTTCTAACAACCCCAACTGTTGTCAAAGTAAAGGAGAAAACTACTTGGATCCACGCCTTCATCGTAAGAAGGTGAAGTCTACTGGAGCAGCACAGCCAGAAGACATTCTTCAAAACACTGTTATTGCACCAGAATTCGGGTAGTCACTAATAAGGAGTCTTTGGGCTCTTTACCAATACTCTCAAGCAACAAGTAGGTAATATTTCCACAGTCATAATAATACTGTGGCAGTTACCAATGCAATGACTCTGATAAACCTGGTCTAAGACCTAAAAGAAGGGCTCTGTAAAGAAATGATGCTCTTCAGTGCATTTTTTGGACCACAACTTGATGAGAGACTATGTTTTTTTAAATAATTTATAGTGCTTCAGCATGTGCAATATACGTATGCCTTGATGTTCTGTCCCCAACAGGAGGAGCCGAGAGTAAGGTGAAGAATGAATTTGATGTCACTGGTAACCGAAATCAAACTAGTGTAATGGAAAGTGGAAAAAGATCTAGTGAAATATGTCAAACGATGCACCTGGTCAGTTACCCAAACAATGATTTGGGGAACTGACATCAAATTTAATGTGACCCAGGTCATGGTAGGTAAGGTATACCCTGAAAGGTGTAATATCTTGTTTACCCCAGATATAAGAACACAAGTAAAATGCACCAGGGAAGGGTATAATACTTTATTATGAAATGGTACCGTTCCGAGCAGTAGATGCCATCTTGGTGATTTAGTTAAAACAACCTTGGCCCCGTGATAGTCATATTTACTACTAGATGGTGTTTATTATGTGTGGGGTCAAAGGGCTTATAAATGGTTACACCCTAATTCCTGATGAACTTATTTCCTAGGTACTCTTACCCCAGATACTTTTGATTATCCAGCTGCAATCACAGGAAGTTATCGCATGACCCTACAAACTATTAGGGGCATATTTAAGGAAGCACGATAGTGCTTTTACCGGGTAACTAAGGTGCCTCCGTGTCCTCCACAAATTTATTAAGGGTGCATCGCAGCAGATATCATGGATATCTGCTGCTTTGCACTCCTCTTCGTTTTTTGGGAGCAGTCACCATTCAACAGTATGGTGACTGCTCCCAACTGCAATCTAACAAGTTCCGAAAAAAATGTTTTTTGAAGCTGGCGTACATTATCAGAAATGAAACAACCCAATGCTGTCAGCTCTGCTCCGAAGAGCATAGCTGGACAGCGCATGTGTGGAGGGATCACATGATCCCTCCATGTCACTCACCGCTCGCAGAATTGCAGACAGACGGGGATCTTTGTGGAACTGCACATGCGCAATGGAAAGAAGAAGAGGAACGAAGATGACGTGGAGGAGATCCTAGAGACAGCGTGTCCCGAAAAGGGAGGTAAGTGTGATTTTTTTTTATCACAGAAACAGCAGTTTTTCGGAACTGCTGTTTATGTGATCCATTTTTAATACATTTGAGAAATAGTTCAATCCTTATCCATGCGATAAGGATTGATAACTATTTCTCATTTCTGCCGATGAATGATAAATGTGCCCCTAAGTGATGCACTTATTTGCTTAATGATACTGACTCTGAAGAAGCGATTGGGCATACATGGTAGAGGTAGCAGAGTTAAAAATGAGCCTAAATAAACAGACACTACGGGCACATTTTCAGGGTTCGATCGAACCACATGTTTTTCAGGTTTAGGAAATTGGTTGAGGAAAATGCTGCTTAAGGAAGGTTTTTATGTGTCACTCTGCTCCTAATATGGATTTTGGTTAAATCTGCGCCTAAGATATGAACATGTTTTGCAACATGTTTGTAGCGACTGAATAAGGAGAAGAAAGTAATACTACTAAATAACACACCGTATCAGGAGGAGATGTTGGATGATTAGATAGTATTGATAGCCATATGATATAGAAATTATATCTGTCACCTGTGTCAACATCTTAATTTTAGGGTCTTCTTAATGTCCGATATGGAGAGAATTGACAATTATCTTGTCCCAACTGTATCTACCATCACCTCTGTTGTTTGTACTCTCATTCCTCCTGAGACATTAGTAGGTCACATGATTTGTGCAAATAATATGTAGTATGTTGCTGGTAAGCAACAGACAGAGGATTAATGACATCAGAAAACAACTCATTATTGAAATTCTTTTGCACAGGATTAATATGGATAAGCAATAAAAATACATACCGGAAGTTCAAAAAAAATGAACTGGAAACAGTTAATATGGTATTTCTCAATTGTGCTTTTAGTCTGAAATAAGGCCTTAAAGGGATTTCTAAGTTTTAATGAGTTGCATTTAATCTTCTAAATTCAATATTATAGTTTACACCAGGTCTTCCCAACATTGTTCTATGTTTTCTTTAGAAAATGCTTTACACGTAAATATGGTTAAGCTTCGTCTTTAAGATAAGAAACTTGTTTTAATTGGCTTCTGAACATCTGTTTTCTTCATGCGCCTGTTAGGAAGGGGCACACGTCTATAAAAACTGCCATTATTGTATTTGTTGTCGGCTTTGCATTCTTTTGAAGCTGCAAGCTCCCGTGCACGTGTGAAATAAAACTCTGACTTTGAAAAGACTTTGTTGTTTCCAAAATTAATCCATCACAGAAAATCATGTGTGTATTATAATTTAGTATGCATTATATACAGATATATATATATATATATATACTTCTATTTGCTATCCACGTAACATGCCGTTTTAACCTTTAAAGCTTTTATCAAAGCTTTTATCGTTGGGAGAATTTTGTCATCTCTTTTTTTAAGACTGCGTGCAATCAACGTGTTTACACTGTATGTATGTTTCTCCTACCTTCAGTACATTACATAGAAGTTAGCATTACATGTTATTTCACCCATCAGAGCATTTCCCAGCTCACGTCCGCACTCATTTCATGCATAATTAAAGAGCACTGATGATGCAAGACTCCCGAATCTGTAATGGAACAGACATTAGCAGCGTTATATGCTGATGCCAAGCTTTTTGTTTCCTAACACAAACGTAGAGACAGATGCTGGCTGAGTCCGAGCCGTCACATTGACAAACACACAGATTCCTCAGCCAATACCTATAATAAGACAATTTAATTTATGTGTAAAAACATTATCTATAGTAATAACCAATTAAAAACAGCTGAAATGTACAAATGTATAGAAGACAGTCCTTTGCATTTGAACTATTCCTTAACTGTGCTTTTAAAGGACAACTACAGTAAACATTTTATCTTCCACCTTTCTCTCTCTCACAAAATGCAAATAACACATTTCATACTCACTGGCTAAAAGGTTGCTGTTAATGGCCGAAAAGCTGAAACTGCTATGCACAGTAACCCTGTGTTGGAATGCACCAGGATACATAGAGTATTTGTATTGCCTAGGGGACTCTAAACTAATTACTCACTTCCATGAGGTCTTAGGTATCTATACACCGAGATTCAGTCACCATTTACAATTTAAATAAAGGACAAACTCTAAGCTTGGCCTTAAGGTAGATGGATATCCCATTCTTCCACTCCCCCATTCCTATGTAAAGGGTCTAATTTGTTTATTTCCCCCTTTCTATTTATGCAAACCTTAATAAATGAATGTATATTAATATTCTTATTTCTCTTCTTATTCATTCCTTTTGTCATGATCTGCCTCCGGCTGCTCTGCAGCACCTTCCATGAGGATGCGGCTTGCCTTCTGCAGCTCCTGTCTGCCTAGAACTATCTTGGACTTTGCCTCTATATTTATTCAGCCTGCAGTACCACTGTTCCACCAAAGGGGCCACTGTGGTACTTGGACTGCTCTCCTACCTGCCAGAGTTAAGCTCGTTACTTCAGGATGCTTAGCACCTCTCTCTGGCTTTTAAAGACTGTCTGTCCCAGCAGTCTTTGCCAGTTCATCTGTTGCCATAACTTCTGCTGGCTTTCCTGTGTGTGTTATCTCTGATTGATTTTCTGCTATTGACCACTGCTTGTCTCTCCATTTTGGCTTCTCTTCCTGTGACCCCTGACCCAGCATTGTTGTGACTTTGCACCTGCTTTCTTTCTGATATCGTGGTAGACCGTCTGGCTTTGACCCCTGGCTTGTTTGAGCCTCCTGCTTTCCTATGTCTGCATTCCATTGCACCACTAGCAATCCAGCATCTTCAGTCTGTGACATCTCCAGCTTTCCAGCTCCTGTGTCTGCAATTGTTACACTTCTGTGTCTGATCCAATCTCCTGGCTGTTTGCCTACCTGGACCTCTGAGTACTTTGCCCTGCAGACCACCACACTTTCTCTACCTGCTGATCATCTGATGCCTCGTGCTTCCCGAGGTACCTGGAGTTCTGACACACGTGACTCATCCAGTGCCTCGTGCCACCAGAGTAACCTGGATTTCCGACACCCATGATTCATCTAGTGCCTCCTGAATATCCTGGAGTCCTGACACCAGTGACTTTGCCGGTGCCTCCTGAGTAACCTGTAGGACAGTCATCCATGTTTCATCCAGGGCCTCATACCTTCTGTGCAAAACAGTTATCCTGACACCCTTGGTTTATCCTGCATCTCCGGCCTCTGAACTAGACCTGGTTACTTGGCTTCTCAGCACTGACTCTTTGAACTATATTATTATTGACCATTTTCTGCATCTGTTGCTACCTGAGTTTTTCATGCTATAACTACCATACCATGCTATACTCGTTGCCTTACCATTTATTGCATCCTAACCTGTGTAACCTGCGTTATAATAAACCACTTCATTCCATTTACGCTCTCTCAGTGGTCTGCATATTGGGAATCCTGACAGTACGAGAGGAACTGTAGGCTCAGACATTTGGTGTATGTGCTTGACTGAGGAACCAATGGCGCAAAGCTACCATCTGTGGGATTATGACTGAACACCTCTAAGTCAGAATCCCCCCTAAGCGTGACGATACTGCAGCTCAATCGAGCCACGGTTGGCCTGGGATAGCTGAGGGAACGGGCTCACCCCTGCCCTCCAGCGCGTTGGGAGCGCTCGTCTTAGGACCGGAGCACAGACGGAAGTGGGCCGCATCGCATGTTCGTTGGGAACCCAGTGCTAGATCATTCATAGACGACCTGCTTCTGGGTCAGGGTTCCGTGCGTTGCAGAGCAGTCGGAGGCAGATTGTGGCACCTTTATCTCTTCCCAAAATAGTGCCAAGACCAATCCAGGATTCACGGAATGGTGCCCAAATTGGGACTTATACCAACCCAGTGCCCAGATTAGTGCAACCATCTTTTGGACACAGGTGTGTGGCACATAAGAAAAGTAGGTTAAGTTTAAATTTTAAGTATTTTACTTGTTAAAGTTGTGACCCTTTCACTAGGTTATCCCAGTTTAATAAATACAATATTCAAGAATAGTTCCTATTAGCTCTGTACTAAAGCTGCACTACCACCTAGGAAGATATTTTGCAGGTAACCCCCTCCCATAGCTGCGGCCCTGGGGGCTGTTCAATGAGAACATTTTGTTCCAAGGCTCTGTTAAGCAACATTAAATGGCAGCAGAGGGGGTGGGTGAGTGGGACAGGGGCAAACGCAGGATTTGCAGAGGGGGGTTTCCACACCACGCCGCCAGTGGGCGTGACCAGCATGCATGGGGGCGTGGCTATCATTTTAGAGAGTACTTAGCTGCTCTCCAACTCTCTCTATCCCCATAATATACATGGGCATTGCTGTGTGCACTACTGTTAGGTGCATGCAACTCTCTTTTCGAGCAGAGCCGTGTGAAGCGGGGGCAGGGTCCAGCCACCAAAATTATACAGTGCATCAGGCTTGGAGGGGGGTTTCCAGGCACTAGGAAACCCCCCCCCCCCCCCCCTTTTGCCTATGTGGGAGGACCAATCATAAGCCGCAAGCTCTTGTTTGTGGCTTGTGATTCGTCCTCCTGTTCCACACCTCCCCCAGTTTTCAGTGGGGCTATGAGAGAAGCGGTACAGGCCCGGGAAATATATCAGCAGGAAGGTCTAGTGGCAGAAGCCATGTTAGGATTATATTTCCATAGGTGGCATTAAAGTTTTAAAGGAAGAGAATAAAACATTAAATACTATATAGTGTACAGACAAGAAATGTCCATTTGTTTTTACGGATAAAGCCCTATACATTTTGGTTGTGACTGAACATGTGCTATACATATGATATATTTGACTGAAAAATAACATGTTACTAGTCAACTTTCTTTATCTCAGACTGGCAGATTACATTTTCATAATGCAACACTTCAAAAAACTATCCAATCTCTTCATAACATAAGGGAAATTATGTAAATATTCAAATCAGGCATCTATCTGCCGCGTTACAGAGATCTCTGGAAATTAAATTTCCTGCTTTAACAGCAAATGGTAACAATCTCTAGAGAGAATTTGCAAAATGGAAAAATACCGGGGATTAAGGCGTTAAGAAGGAAGCAGGATGAAGGATATAGTCTCGAGGGGCCCCAAGACTTGCGGAAATATTGCAGCAAAAAATATTCAGTGCTAAGGCTGCGACCTCCTGGGAAATTCAATTTACCCATTATGTAACGAGTATATTGTATTTCCTCATTATTTTAGCACTTGTTCATATCCACTGGGAGGATGAGCTTATGGATGACAAGTGTTCAATGCATAAACTTGACTTATAATTAGAAACTGCATTGATCTATGTGGATTAAACCTCTACAGACAGTGGAGGCAACCATTTTGTCGTTGGATCAATATTTATGAGACTGTAGCCTATCGATTTGCTAGGAACCATTGACATCTTGTTAAGAAATAGGAGCCCTCCTGTTTGTTTGATCTACCATCTGTACAATTACTGCTACTACTATATGTAAGATCATTCCTGCAGTTCACTGATTTAGCTGGTTGCTAGGCAAATAGTCACAAGCTTCATTCAGCTCTCAGTTTGGCAGCCTCAGGTATGCTATCACCTACCACCTGCAGTTCTGATTGGTGCTGCTGCCTTTATAAACCTCTTCCTGGCAGCATACCCATGCTGGTGATAGTTCTAGCTTGACCTGGTCTGCCTTGTGTCCTGACCTGTTCTGCTATCAGTGTTTGACCCAAATTATTTATAGGAATTGCTGTCTTCTTCACTCCTGACTCTTGGCTTTGTTTAACAGATTGGCTCTCATATCTCTACCTGTCCTGACCCCTGGCTTGTTTAAAGGATTCCGCTGTCTTCTCTGCTCCTGACCCCTGCCTGTCTGAGTTCTGCCAAATACATTCTGGTTGCTCACTATCTGGTACCGTGAGCTGTCCACTCCATCAGACAAGTGCCAGACTTTTCTGCATTAATTCTTGCCTGTCTGGCTCAGTGTTCTGCTAATATACCCTGGTTGTTCATTACTTGCTACTGTGTTCTGTCCTCTCCACTGGGCAGGTGCTAGATCAACAACTGCTACTACCTGAACCTAAGTCCTGCGGAACACCGAGTACTGTGGAACGTAACAACGGAAGTGACGTCACGACCGCAAGTACGCGTGCGCTCCACGCCTGGAACACAGAACCAACATCTCGGCAATAGCGGCGTGATCACCCGCTATTTCCTTTTTTGCCCTGATTTCCCATAGAGCTGGGCGAACATTCAACAACACGAGGACAGCATTAAGGATCACGGGCATGCCTTAGAACTAATCTATTACCACCAACCGCAAGTATCATTTTTTCACTCTGGCGAACACTATCATATATTACAGCCCTCATATTCCATTGAATTGATGACTCCATATCTATGTATATCAGGCTATAATCAGCATGCATCGGACTATCCTTAGTTAGGCTCTATATACCTCTGACCTCCCTCTGTTTGATATATATGAGTATCCAACACTGACAATCTATATTGGTTCCCTCCAGGAGGTCCATACATTGTTTTATCAATCAGTATATATGCGATACTAAGGACTGCATTGTCGTATGATACTTTATATCTGGCATTGTACCATATGGACTTTATGTTTTGTGTTTGTGTCTATGTTTCATGTTTTATATGGTATATGCCCTTATGATTAGCAATCCGTGATCTTTATCCTCGAGGTTTCAATTAATATATATTCTTATTTCACATGTATAGTTATAATTGATAAATTTGGTTTACAATTTTATTCAGCTGCATATGGTTTATTCTATGGGAAATTGTTCCTACTTTATACCCAATCTGTTTAGACACTGAACAACAAAGAAGACCTACACGATATATATCGACCATTTATTAGTCAGTGAGCGCATGGATTTCCCATTGTTTAGTCTGTACATCTAGGGAGGGATCCCTGGTCCTGTTGCAGCTCCTGCAAATCAGCGGAGGTTGAACGCAAACTCTTTCTCCTTTTAACAAAGAAATTGACATACGTTGTATTTAGTGTTTATACAACTGTATATGTTTTTATATATGTACTTTTTTTATATGTCTTTATAAAGTCAGCCATCTTCTGGGCAGGTATAAATATTTATGAGTATTAATACGAGAGAGAACATCCCATGTACTGTCAGAAGCATGCTCAGCGCACTCCTGATTATCTCATTACCTGGAGGACTTCTACTTTCAGCAGATTCGCTGTCAATGGTCACATGACATTAGCGTTCTAGGGGGAACTGAATTCTGCGTCATGTGCTGCGGAGTTCCTCCGGAACGGTTAGGAGGGCACTCTGCACTTTTGAAGAAGAGGAGTAACTCATAATCACTGGAACCCATAGCAAAATTGAGGGCTGTGGGATATCTAATTATCGCTCTGGGGACTGGTGCATGCGTAGTGGAATTATCACGCTCCACTGCGCATGCAACGCGGTTGTAGCTTTTTAACAGTGTGCATTAGATGAGGCACAATGTTTACAGATGATTTTCTCAGGAATGGTATCTACCATGCAATTAAACTTTCCTTTAGTTTGGTCTAAAATAACTTTTCCAAAAGACACTTTCAACACAGACAGCTCTAAATGTTCTACTGTCGCTTGAATACAAATAAAATGATGAGCTAAAATTTACTATCTCCATGTGGTCTATTTAACGTAATTAAGTAGATCATGGATGAAAACTATAGTGCCACAGCAGTTTGCTCCCAAATTTCTGTAACACAGATTTATGTCAGTGACCGCAAATGTTAGGATGTCAAATTGGACCCTTTGTATAAGAAAACAATGATATGCACAAACATTGGAGAGTCTGAGGGTGTATGTGGGAGGGGGAGGTTTGTGAACCATCATTTAGGGAATATTCTGAATTCTCAGAACTAATGAGCCATTACTACAAGGATTTTGGGCACTAACAAAGCATAACTTCATGAATGAGCTAAAGAAGTGTACTAAAGCAGAGACTGAATATGATTAAGGTACATTGCACAATATACACTTGGGTTTAGCCGATGATACATTGGTGTCTTTTTGGCTAAAGGACCGTTAGACACTAAAAATATATCCAACAGATGTGATTTTCACAAATTCCTGTGGGAAACGTACCCATATCCTGAAAGGACTTAAAATATTTTTTTTCGCTAATGATTCCTCCATGCCTGCAAGCCATGTGGTTCGTATGCTCACCCCTACCTCTGTTTCTCCATAAAAACCAGGCGTAATATGTACCTGTTCCTAGGTTCATCACAGAAGGGGGAGGATTGAACTCAATACCAATCACAAAAGCCCCTATTTATCAATATGCAGCATTAACAATGGTTTTCTATAGCTGTAATTTACCAAGATAATATCGCAGAAACAGCTGAGTGATATTCAGCTGCCCGGCTATACTAATTTTACCGCTATGTAAGCCAGTGTTGAAGAGATAAAGCAATCATCTGTTGCTTAGCAACCACAGTCTCGTAGCTCTGCTTTCTAGCACGGGGTATTGTCTGGGAAAAGAAGTCGCCGTGTTCTAAGTTTCTGGCTGAATATACTCTTGTAAGTCACACGAAGTCCCAGGCATGCACTGTTACATTCAGACAGCCTGACACGCAGTCATACTGTCATTTTTGTGCAAATGCCAAATTGTAAACATTCCGGAGACACAGCACGGTCTGGTTGTGTAATTCCAGAATGTTTAGTCACCAGAGTCACAGCAGCTATGTCGGGTCACTTGGAGCTGCTGTGCAACCAGTTGAATTTTATCTCTTGCTCTTGTCAGTTCCAAAGGAATCCGACAGGACATTCCCCCCACCAGCACACAGACCGCAGAGCTGTTAAGATCCTGAGATCGAAATCGCAGTACACGTACCGTCACTGTCCTCGTTGGGCTTCCGGAGAAAACATTTCTATTACATTATTTATTTTTAACATACTTTTTTTAAAAATATTTTTAAACTTTTTTTTTTGATGACGCACGACTGGATTCCTCTTACCGATACTCCGAGAGTGGAGTATCACTCAACTGCCCATTTTTATTAGTAACTTGCTGCGATAAAAGATTTTCTATCACTGCATAATGGTATATAGCCCCCTAAACTATTCAATTCCAAGAAATATTCATTGGCTCAGATCTCTATCGTCATCATCACCAAAGTGCTTTTAACAATTTTCTGTTTTACAAAGAAATGTTTCAGTTAAACTATTTTTGGCATTGTTGTTTTTCTTTTACATTAACATAGTTTGCAAATGACCTTTCAAGCCCAGTCAGGGAATGATCTATATTATATATCTACTGGGAGCAGGGACCATAGAAGTTTTACACGCACCCACTGCAAAAGCCACTGTGAAGGAAAAAACATTTTCAGCTGAAAAGAGACAAGTGCCCTTTAAGACACTATTGCGGATATTCTCTAAAGCTGGCGCCACACGCAGGCGACCAAATCGGTAGAGATCAAGTCTCGGCATTGGGTTGAGCGTCCGGATGACTTCAAACGTCACCGGCACCTGTTGACATGGTGAGCAGATGACCACACAAGCCAACAGCAAAATTATCTTCCCATCACCTTTTCCAACATGCTCGATTATTATCCTATCGATCGGATTATTGATTAGATTATTATCAACCATTAAGCTCCTTTTTCTGACTACACATGCTGCAATTTTAGGGCTCAATGGGGCCAATAATATTACAATGTGGCCAGCTTATGCCTTGACCAGACAAGCCTTGCTTCCGTCAGCGGCCAGCTTGCAGATTTTAGCCTGCGGGAGCGGGAGGGGGGGGACTTTACTTAGCAGCTTATTAGGAATGTTGTAAAGAAAAAAAATGCTTGTGAACCAGCCCAAGGTGGCCCACTGACCCCCAGATCATGACCACCGTACCCTGCATAGAGTATCCTACCATTCATAAAACAGCTAACACTAAAACAGTGACCCAATGGGTTATTTTTGTATTACTCATCATCATCATCATTTATTTATATAGCGCCACTAATTCTGCAGCGCTGTACAGAGAACTCACTCACATCAGTCCCTGCCCCATTGGAGCTTACAGTCTAAATTCCCTAACACACATACACACACACACACACACACACACAGATTAGGGTCAATTTGATAGCAGTCAATTAACCTACTAGTATGTTTTTGGAGTGTGAGAGGAAACCGGAGCACCCGTAGGAAACCTACGCAAACTCGGGGAGAACATACAAACTCATTACAGATAAGGCCATGGTCGGGAATTGAACTCATGACCCCAGTGCTGTAAAGCAGAATTGCTAACCACTATGCCACCATGCTGACCAAGCAGGAGGTAATCCAGCCCCCCCTGGTTCTAGCTGGCACCGAAATGTCTGATAATACATGCGATAATTTAACATCAGGAGGTAATATATCCTGTATTCTTACATTGCAACGCAATTTAACTTACAAAAATCAGTCTGTGAGTTCCTTAAAACTTGCTGTGAGTTCCTGCATCCTGTCTTAGAGACATAGGAGCTAACAGCAAGTCTAATTACACCCTCCTGTTCCTTCAGGTTATAGGATGTGTTGGACACTCACATATCAAAAGGTCTACTATATATAAACAATAGTTAAATTGAGATGCTGATTAGCACTCATAAGCCAGTTCTCTTAATTCTGATTAATATTCATGTCTATTATTATCTGTAAGTGTTTGGATGGCTTGATGTGATACAGCGGATTGAATTCCCAGTCATTGACCAGTGCATCAAACAGAGTAGTTTCACAATTAATTCTGATGGATTTGCTCATAGAATGGGATTTTGCCATATAACGACATAAGAATGATACATTGTTACTTATTTTGCATGAAGATTACAAGCTTAACAAGAGAATGTATTGAAATAAAAAAAAAATTCCAGCCCACTCACCTTCTTCGCTGATAGATAGTTTCTGTATGAGCCATTCTACCACATCATTACCTAGAAGAAAACACACAAATAGGCCATGTTAACGATGCACGCACAATAGTTGTATCATTGAGATCTGCAGTTATATACTGTTTCCTTCTAAGAAGTTGAAGCTGAAGTGTTGCCCATAGCAACCAATCAGATTCATGCCATAAGATTCTAGAATGTACTAGATAAACAATAGGTACAATCCGAGTAGTTGTTATGGGCAACAAGTCCACATTTCCTTTTTAGAAGGTTTGATTCATCTATAGCCATACAAATGTACAACAATAAATAAATAAACTTACTACCTAAACTAATAGTACATTAAATATCTTTATATGCAAAGATGAAGGCAAAGCAAATGATTGAATCATCTACAACACCATAAACAAAAGAAACCATTAAGGTATAACCACTTTGTTTCAAGAAAATCCTTTATCAAAATTAGATTTGATAGATGTTTTGTAAAGTGAAATGCTGTATAATGCTTACAAAATCATTAAATTACTTTTCGGTGTGGTATGCAGTACCTTCTTATGACCTCAAGGTGTCACTGTTAATAAATAAATTTTGGAATATGATTCGATTGTGACCAAACGCTTTCTAAAAACAGTAGCATGACAAGCAAATAGCAAAGTATAATATGTATGTGACTGGATAAGCTTACTTCGCCACTAGGTCTGTAAGTCCTTTTATACAGATTTACACACATACCAAGCAGGAGATTCTAGCTGGCACCAAAATGTCTGATAACACATGTGATAATTTAACATCAGGATGTGATATATCCTGTATTCTTGCATTGCAAGGCAATTTAACTTACAAAAAGCAATCTGTGAGTTCCTAAAACTTGCTTTGATTTCCTGCATCCTGTCTTGGAGACATAGATGGCGAAGCCAACCACGTCTTGTACTGGCTCAGCATCAGGGAGAATGCCAGACTCTTCAGGGAATGAGGGAGATCACCCCTATTTCAGGGAGTCTCCCTGACATTCAGGGAGAGTTGGCAAGTATGCATATAAGCAGAGCGCACCTACACCTGTATTCAACAAAAGACGTTCTTCAGATCTGCTTGTAGATGACTACGGAAGTGCTTATGCCCGAATTACATGGGTTTATTTAAAAAAAAAATGCATATTACGTTCATTTTTCGTACCTCTATGAATTAGGTCCTTTTGTTATTTAAACAAATCTGATCGCTGTCTTCCCTATTCATAAGTCCCCATTCTATGTTAATGTATTTTCCCTATGCAGTATATGTGGACTACTGTATAGTTCTGTGGAGGTAGACGTTAGGAATGTCATAGGCAAAGTGAGGGGGATTTATTTGTGCCTGGAAACCCCCCCTGCAAGCCTGGGGCACTGTATAATTGAGGTGACTGGACACTGCCCCCGTTTCACACGACTCTGCTCGAAATGAAAGAGCTGCATTCACCTAACAGTAATGCACCCAGCATTGCCCATGGGGATAGGGAGAGTTGGAGAGCAGCCAAGCAGTCTCTAAAATTATAGCAACGCCCCCATGCATGCTGGTCACGCCCACTGGCGTCATGGTGTGGAAACCCCCCTCTACAACTGTTATCTTTTGCATGAGCTCAGAATTATACGGTGCAGCGGCTGCTGTTCCTAATATAATTAAACAGAACCACAACCTATATAATTATTTATAGATAAAATATCAGCACCTAAGTAACAGCTTTCAGTAAGTGTTAAATATATTCCACATTGTACATATTCAAATTGGTTTATTTCCAAAACACTTGAAAATAGCAACCTTGTGTTTTCAATACATAGCTTATTATCTAATTTAAAAAACATCCTATATAACATCTCTTCTGTAGAATGTCAGCACGTCATATACATTTCATTCTTCAATATAAATTTGAATTGTCAATGAAAAAAAGACATCAAAATTCTTTTTAGAAAAACTCTGGTTTCGTTTCAAAATATTGCCTTATTGTCATAGCAGCTGTCCATCAAGCCTATTTGAGGCTCACAAGCCAGCCCTTGCTAGATGTAAACCCCTATACCTGGGAGTTAAGTGCATCTGATTTTTAACTGCATTTTAAGGGTGTTTAAAGTATACAAGTCAGTATAGGACTTGCAACTAATGAGGTGCCCTTGACGCTGGGATGCAGGCTTAAATGTTTTTTATCAAAATATGAACTAATATCTCATGTGTTCAATTTACTAGATACACACAGATATGCGGTATAAAGGATAAGCGCTGACAACTGTCTTTTTGTTTTGTACATATATGGGCATTTATATTGCCACGCAGCTGGTACCATTTACAATATGGGATATACCGAGCATGGGCTTATTGTCATGCAGCTGGTACCATATATAATATGGGATCTCCGAGTGCAGGCTTATTGCCATGCAGCTGGTACCATATATAATATGGGATATACCGAGCACGGGCTTATTGCCATGCAGCTGATACCCTACATAATATAGGATATACCGAGCTCAGACTTGTTTTTTCTCTGTTTTTTTTTTTTTTCAAATTATTGCCTTATGTTGACTTAGCAGCTGTCCATCAAGCCTATTTAAGGCACATCTGGGTGTGGCTCACACGCCAGCCCTTGCAAGATGTAAACCTCTATACCTGGGAGGTGAGTGCATCTGATTTTAACTGCATTTTAAGGGTGTTTAAAGAATATAGGTCAGTGTAGGACCTGCATATAATGAGGTGCCCTTGACACTGGGATGCAGGATTAAATGTTTTGATCAAAATATGAACTAATATCTTATGTTTTCAATTTGCTAGATACACACTGATATGCAGTGTAAAGGATAAGCGCTGACAACTGTCTTGTTGTTTTTTTAGAATAACATAAACATAGAGAACAAATCTATTTAATCCTGGAAAATATTACATTTATCTTAAATCATAATAATTGTAAACATCAGAAAGAGTTTTATTTGCAAGTCTGTGGTACAGCTATGGGAACTTGGTTTGCAACAAAATATGCCTCTGTGAAGCGATATATTATGAATTACTGCTTTGGACCAGTATGTCTGGGGCAGTGGAGTAATGAGGGTTTTTCATATATACTGGCAATAGGTGCTTATATAATCACTTTTAAAGGTATTGATGCAAAGGGGTATATATTTATAAACGGCCTAATAATAACTAAAATTTATGAGGTACTGCAGGGAGCAATGGGTGGACCATTCTAGACAATGGGTGAGCCATTCTAAGAAAGGTGTGTGTACATATACAATACTGTGCAAAAGTTTTAGGCAGGTGTCGAAAAAATGCTGCAAATTAAGAATGCTTTCAAATATAGAAGGGTTAATAGTTTATTTTTATCAATTAACAAAAGGCAAAGTGAATGAACAGAAGAGAAATCTAAATCAAATCAATATCTGGTGTGACCACCCTTTGCCTTCAAAACAGCAACAACGCTTCAATTCTTCTAGGTACACTTGCACACAGTTGTTGAAGGATCTCGGCAGGGATGTTGTTCCAAACATCTTGGGAGAACTAACCACAGATCTTCTGTGGATGTAGGCTTGCTCAAATCTATCTGTCTCTTCATGTAATCCCAGACAGACTCGATGATGTTGAGATCAGGGCTCTGTGGGGGGCATATCATCACTTCCAGAACTCCTTGTTCTTCTTTACGATGAAGATATTTCTTAATGACATTGGCTGTATGTTTGGGGTCCTTGTCCTGCTGCAGAATAAAGGTGGAGCCAATCAGACGCCTCCCTGATGGTACAACATGATGGATAAGTACCTTCTGTATTTCTCAGTATTGATGACACCATTAATCCTGACCAAATCCCCAACTCCATTTGCTGAAATGCAACCCCAAACTTGCAAGGAACCTCCACCAAGCTTCACTGTTGCCTGCAGACACTTATTACTGTACCGTTGTGCGGCCCTTCAGCAAACGAACCGCCTTCTGTTACAGCCAAATATTGACGCTGTTTTGAAGGCAAAGGTCTGAAATCAATATTTCGTGTGACCAAATATTGATCTGATATAGATTTCTATTCTATTCACCGTGTATCTTGCTAATTGATAAAAATGAACTATTAACACTTCTATTTATAAAAGCATCCTTACATTCTGACTTAGCAGCATTTTTTTCCACCTGCTTACTAAAACTTTTGCACAGTACTGTATATATGTATATATGTATATATATATATATATATATATATAGATATATATATATATCTATATATATATATATTTATATATATATATATATATATATATATATATATATATAATATATAATAAATATATATATATATATATATAGTGATGTCCCCAATTCACACAACCCCCACCACATGTATATCCCTGCAGTCCTGTAATTCACGTGTTTCTTTCCATGTTGAGAATCTATTAAGGAAAATTTACATCCCATAGAGCAGATCTAACAGAAGTGACACAGATGTTTTTCTGTATAATTTCCAGTTTATTTTTACCAGCAGCCAGGATTAGCGTTGAGAAAAGAACATACACCCCAGAGGATAAAGAAGAAGATATAAATAAGTCCCACAAGTGTAATCAAGGTTCGGGTGCTCAATTATCTTAACGAATCACCTCAGTAATGTCATGTGGAAAGTGCGTCAATCATATACAGCGTAAACATCATGCAAGATACAATATATAATTGGGAACATGTGTTAGTGCTAGTTTTGATGTCTGAATCTCTTGTCAGGACTAAGAATTTGTTAAAGTGAACGCCTCAACTACTACAAAGAGCGGAGGCAGCCATTTTCTAGTGCGGACCAAGACTATTCCTAGTGAAATGATAGGCTGCATTCCCAACTATATTGATCACAGACACAAAATGGTTGCTCCCACTCTGTAGGTGGGAGTTGTACACTTTAACTCCTTGATAGAGATGGTCTTTTCTTTACAATTCCAGCAGAACAACAAATATGGCAATGAACACTGCTCCAAGTAGCATTGTCTTCACCCCAAGCCATTTCTCTACTTATTGAAATGACTGAAGACATATTTACCTCAACACTTATACAGGAAAAATCAGGACAAAATAAGCCCCATTCCTGGTGTGATGTCCACGTCCCCAATTCAAACAAACCCCCCACCACCACAGGTCACTCAATCACATCCACTTTTCAGCCAACTCCGCCCACTTTCTGATACAGACCCGCCCACTTCCCGAGAAGACCTGCTCCTTTCAAAAGGGGATTGTCCTGAAATTGGGAGTTATGCTAAAGGGTCCATGATACAAAGACAGCAATTACAGATCATATAAAAATCATCATCATCATTTATTTATATAGCGACACCAATTACACAGTGCTTTACAGAGAATATTTGTCCCATTGGAGATTTCAGTCTAAATTCCCTAACAAACACCACACACACATACACACATCCCCACACATCCCCACACCAGGGTAGATATTCTCAAAAGCCAATTAACCTACTAGTATGTTTTTGGAGTGCGGGAGGAAACCGGAGCACCTGGAAGAAAACCACGCAAACACAGGGAGAACATACGAACTCCACACAGATGAGGCCATGGTCGGGAATCGAACTCATGACCCCAGCGCTGTGAGGCAGAAGTGCTAACCACTGAGCCACTGTGAAAAATGATGTAATGCGACTTCAGTGAATGTTTAAAAATAAGAGGAAGCGGCATCTGTGAATACTATGAACATAGATGGTAGCCAGATATCTTTTTAGCAATAAAAGGTGTCTCTACCCTTAAAAAGAAAAAAAAGAAAGTACCTCTCCTGTTGGGTACACCCACACACCACTATAATGTTATGATGTTAGACCATTTCACATGACCTGCTGAACACTCTTTTATAATCCAAGCTGAGGCTCTTATATGTTCACGCGGAACAGCCTGGTCACTTTCACCTTACCCCTACTTTAGTGGCATGGGGGGGAGGGGTATTCGCCCCCTATCCACCTGCATTCATACTTTGCCAGGACTCTAAATACGAATGCAAATTATACGCAGTGCGGCACTTTTGCACAGGGATCTTTACGTCTAAATAAGGCTCTATTTGCATTTGATGCCATCTTCTGCAACCTCTGGCATGGTCTAAATTGACCCTAAAAGTTGCCCCTGCTCCATGATTTGTGCAAGAGCGCATGATTTTATACCAAGTTCACAGTGCAAAAGTACGGAGAAGGAGCACTGACGTACCTGGGTGTGCGGAGTAGTGCAGCAATGAGATTTATTTTTGCATTTTTAGGGGTGTCCCTTGCTGTGAGGAGGGGAGCATGCTCATTTCCACTCCGCAAAATACTTGAACTTGGCACCAGCTCAGAGCTGGCGGTCTTCGTGTCTACTCTGTATAGGACTAGATTTGCCCCCTATATGTTGCAGATTATCTGAGAAGACTGTAACATACAGCGGCATGCACAAAAAAGACCTACCGTGGATGCAGGGGGTGCAGTTGCCACAGGCCCGAAGGCGAGGGAGGCGCGGAAATGCCAGTGGCCCCCCGGGAGAGACCCCAACACAACCCCCGAGACCCCCTCATCAACCACTGAGCTAAGTAGAGCGTTATCTTTGTCTGAGTGGCGCATGAGGCACCCGCACAATCTCCGGAGAGCCCCCCCCCCCCTCTCTTTCTATTTTCAGAGCAGAGCGCCAGGATACAGCGGCATCGCCAGCCCCTGCCCCAATGCCGCTGAGGCCCAGTTCTGCCCATGACCACATATGATAGAAACAGTACTGATGTCCCCTCATTCCCATAATTATTTAATTCATAAATGAGGCTGGATTATTTTATTATAATGGATGTTACTGAAGTGGTAATACACACTTTTGCACAGTGCGCAGACCATGGTGCTTCCGGCACACTTTTATTATTATTATTAATTTTTATTTATAGGGCGCCACTAGGTGTCCGCGGCGCCGTACAGGGACAGACAAGATTACAATACAAGGTGAGACAGCACAGAATAGTAAACAATAATCACAGTAACTCAGTGAGCTCAAGGCACAGCTAGAGGGGAGGGGAGAGGGGAAGGTCAGCCAGCAACGGCACTTAGGAGGGAGGGCACAGATGAGAGGGTACACTTGGCATGTAGCTCACCTCCAATGCTTGTTGGTGACAAGTGTACTTAAAATATACATGTAATATATAAGTTGTTGATTGCTTGTGTGTAATCGGCCCATAAAACAGAATCTCTGACACTCGCAGTCGATATTATATAATAGAATGTTTAGACACCTTCCTAAAAACTGATGTGAAAACCACTATTCATTGCCAGTAATACAGAGTGAATATATGAAATAAAAACAAAAATAAACGACTCAATTTCAGTGTTATGTATTGCAACAAATCACTGCTGGCTCCCGGCGGGCAGCAAAGGGTTTGAATTGCTTCTGCGATCTGAAAATTAAATTCTATGAATTATTAACTCTGTTTACTTGCATGAAAAACATTCAAAATTCCCTGGCAAGAAGTATGAAAATAATTAAAAAAGAGAAACCAATCTTAAAATAGGTCACTATTACTATCTTCTTTATAAGCCATTATGAAACACAATAGAAGACTTCTTACATTTATATTGTATATTCATTGTCTTGGTTCAGTTGCTGATTTTGACCTCTTGTTTAAAGTAATGGTTCTTAAATATTATTGAAACCAATTTGACTTAAATTATTTACATCAAATTGTTTTCTGTTTCATAGATCACTATTATTTTTACTCACCTGTTCTTCCCAACAGCTTCATTTTAAGTACACTGCCCCTGTCACATACAGCCCTGTCCTCACTAACACATCATTCATCTCCTGATATACTCTGTGCTGCTGGAGGACCCTGCTCCTTCCACTATATAACTGTCAGTCTGTGGCTTCCTGCTGCCTCCATTCCCCTCCTCACATCATGTCACTGCCCCTGTCACATGCAGCCCAGTCCTCACTAACACATCACTCATCTCCTGATATACTCTGTGCTGCTGGGGACCCTGCTCCTTCCTCTATATAACTCTCAGTCTGTGGCTTCCTGCTGCCACCATTCCCCACATCACATTATGTCACTGCCCCTGTCACATGCAGCCCTGTCCTCACTAACCCATTACTCATCTCCTGATATACTCTGTGCTGCTGGGGACCCTGCTCCTTCCTCTATATAACTCTCAGTCTGTGGCTTCCTGCTGCCTCCATTCCCCTCCTCACATCATGTCACTGCCCCTGTCACATGCAGCCCTGTCCTCACTGACACATCACTCATCTCCTGATATACTCTGTGCTGCTGGGGACCCTGCTCCTTCCACTATATTACTCTCAGTCTGTGGTTTCCTGCTGCCTCCATTCCCCTCCTCACATCATGTCACTGCCCCTGTCACATGCAGCCCTGTCCTCACTAACCCATTACTCATCTCCTGATATACTCTGTGCTGCTGGGGACCCTGCTCCTTCCTCTATATAACTCTCAGTCTGTGGCTTCCTGCTGCCTCCATTCCCCTCCTCACATCATGTCACTGCCCCTGTCACATGCAGCCCTGTCCTCACTGACACATCACTCATCTCCTGATATACTCTGTGCTGCTGGGGGACCCTGCTCCTTCCACTATATAACTCTCAGTCTGTGGCTTCCTGCTGCCTCCATTCCCCTCCTCACATCATGTCACTGCCCCTGTCACATGCAGCCCTGTCCTCACTAACACATCACTCATCTCCTGATATACTCTGTGCTGCTGGGGACCCTGCTCCTTCCACTATATAACTCTCAGTCTGTGGCTTCCTGCTGCCACCATTCCCCACATCACATTATCTGCACCCCTGTCCACATTAATACCCAAGTGAACAGGTCACTGCCTCCCAAAGAGCAGCACATCGATCTCTTGAGATAATCTACATTGCTGTGACTAATCCAATAATCTGATTGGCTAGATTTTATATGTAGGTTTCAAACCTGTGGACATCTGGACCAGCAGGAGGCAAATATTGATAGCAAGAAGCTGCTGTGACTGTGGAGTTATTTGAGGGTGACTTTGGTTCCCAGCTGTCTCCCACAGAAACATTTTTTACCCAAAGAGAGAAAATTATAACATTGCATCAAATATTCTTGCACAGGAGGTTGGCTCATTTTTTGTTTGGAATTTCATTTAACGAGCTGAAGACGTCGTACAGCTCTGTGGCATAAATCCCACAAACTGGAGATTTACCTAGTCGATCAATGCGTGTTCATGGGTCCTGCAAAACTCCAAACCTCCTTTGTGAATAATTCATACTCCACAAAGTGCGACTATGTACACACACACTGCCACCCATGCAAGTGAGCGATCTGTTTCATTTCCTATTCTCTCTGTGTCACTTCAATCTTTGTACGTATTCTATCTGGTCTCACTAACAAGACAGCTGCACGTTACAGATCACAAACTAGCCCATGCAATTAAATGTTTATTCCGCTGACGGGACCATGGTGGAGGATTGTGTAGGTGCTTTGGCTAAATTAATTATTTCTTTTTCTGTGGTTCAAAAATAAACACTTTTGCCATTTAAGATCTGGCTTAGATGTGTACTTATTATAATTAATACATATCATTTATAAAGCACCAAGTTATATATACTGCTGTAAATCTAGTTAAAGGCGAAAAAGCAGAACATACCTAAATAAGAGGGACGGCTCATAAAAGCAAGACACATACAGTAGGATTCGCATACACCTCTTTTTAATGAATTCTAAAATATCCTTTATATCATTTTTTATAAACATGATATTTATTGAGATTTTTCTTGTGGTTTGCTACAATAATTAGTAATGGTTTATTACTGGGAGGTCACTGGAGGAAACCCACACAAACACTTGGGGGTATAATTACTAAACTGCGGGTTTGAAAAAGTGTAGATGTTGCCTATAGCAACCAATCAGATTCTAGTTATCATTTATTTAGTACATTCTATAGAATGACAGCTAGAATCTGATTGGTTGCTATAGGCAACATCTCCAGTTTTTCAAACCCGCAGTTTAGTAAATATACCCCTTGGAGAACATACATTCTCCACACAGATAGGCCCTGGTTATGCATCGTGCTCATGACCTCAACATTGGGAGGCAGCAATGCTAACCATGATGCCACACTGCTTCCCCCCATACTGACTTCATAAATATTATTGTTTTATTTTATATATTAAAGGCTTATAAGTTTATTAGAACAGCACATCCAAAATATATGACACAGTACATAATAGTAGAAATAATAATAAAAATGACACCACCGCACTAAATTGTCAGCTCTCAGCAAGGGAGTGGGACAGATTTAACATACCTCCCAACTGTCCAAATTTCAGCGGGACAGTCACGAATTTAGGGCTTTGACTCGTTGTCCCGTCCAGGGACATGTTTGTCCCACGGTTGGGCATATTGGGGGAAGGGAGATAGCTAATGGGCAGCCTAGCACTTTACAGAGGGGGGATTGGCCACGCCCTCATCATGACGTGACAGTGCCCACGTTGAGGCGTGGCCATGCCCACTGTCCGGGGACTTGCACGTTGGGACGTATGGATTCAGTGAAGTATATATGTGTTTTTACAGTTTATCATGTAGCTGTGAAAATAAGCAGTATTTTTAGTTATCATCGGTAAAACATTATTTGTCCTTTTTTATTGCTTAACTGCAGTGCATTTATACCAGCTATTTTTAAACATAAATATACTTTTAGCTAACATCCGCCTTCAGTCGTTCATGGGAATTGCTCAGACCCAAGCAGAAAAGGACGAATTTATCACTAACAAAGTCAGAACTAGTAGAGCATAAATGTATTCTCACATAATTAGGCCTTTTCTGAAATGTACGCCCAAAGGAATTCAGTATATGTACTTCCAGAAAAAGAATATAACCCCAGGAATCTTTATTTATAAGAATGTCAATTTGCGAAGGCAAATAAAAGCCCTCTTTCCCTCTGCCGTTAACCCCCTCTCATCAGTTTTCTCTATGTATAAAACTCCCTTGATGAGATTAAACGGAGAGGTGCCCAAGAAAGACCTCTAGAAAAACCATGGGGTCTATTTATTAACATTGGGTGATATTATCGTAGTAATAGATAATCTTCTATCTCCCAATGTACCATTAAAGATTTACCACTCGCCAGCCAGTCTGGGGTCAGTCTGTGCATGCGTGAGACGGCTTGCAGACCAGCGCATGGCCATCGGAACTTGAAGCACGGACTTGAGCTTCCAGTTCCGGATTAAAAAAATAAATAAAGTTATTTAAAAAAAAACAAAAACATTTTATTAACAAAACAAAAAGAATTTTTTTTTATTTAAATAATAAAGCATTTTGTTATATTTCAGAACCTTTTATTTTCAGGCATTGCGCAGCATGGGGGGGTTGGGCCTCGATGACCTACTCTGCAGGGGGTCCGGGACGATTCTGAATATCAATTTTGGTAAACCCAAAATCCTAGAATGATGTCCTTCAGATATATGTATGCACGGATGATATTGTGAACGTGCCCACGTGCTGCCAAATCAGCTCTGACCCATCGAGGCGTGGACTCCACAAGACATCTGAAGGTGTCCTGTGGTATCTGGACGTTGGCAGCAGAGCCTTTAAGTCCAGTAAGTTGTGAGGTGGGGCCTCCACGGCTTGAACTTGTTTTTCCAGCACATCCCACAGATGCTCGATCAGATTGAGATCTGGGGAATTTAGAGGCCAAGTCAACATCTTAAGATCTTTGTCATGTTCCTCAGACCATTCCTGAACAATTTTTGCAGTGTGGCAGGGTGCATTATCCTGCTGGAAGAGGACACTGCCATCAGGTAATACCGTTGCCATGAAGGGGTGTACTTGGTCTCCAACAATATTTAGGTAGGTGGTAGGTGTCAAAGTAACATCCACATGAATGCCAGCACCCAAGGTTCCCCAGCAGAACATTGCCCAGAGCATCACACTGCCTCCGCCGGCTTGTCTTCTTCCATTGACATGATAAAAAAAAATGTGAAAGAAATGCTCCATAGCTGTGGTGCTCGCGTGCCCATTGTAGGTGCTTTCGGCACTTGTCAAAGTCACTTCTATACTTACGGTTGTCACTATTTTTGCTTCTGAAACAACAACTTCAAGAACTGACTGATCACTGGCTACCTAATATATCCCCCTCGTTGCCATTGTAACAAGGTAATCAATGTTCACTTGTCCGTGGTTTTAATGTTGAGGCTGATCGGTCTATCTAATCTATCTATCTATCTATCTATCTATCTATCTATCTATCTATCTATCTAACGATCTATCTATCTATCTATCTATCTATCTAATGATCTATCTCATATCTATCTATCTAATCTATCTATCTATCTATCTATCTATCTAACGATCTATCTATCTATCTATCTATCTATCTATCTATCTATCTATCTAATGATCTATCTCATATCTATCTATCTAATCTATCTATCTATCTATCTATCTATCTATCTATCTATCTATCTATCTATCTATCTATCTATCTATCTACCTATCTATCTATCTACCTATCTATCTAATCTATCTATCTATCTAACGATCTAACGATCTAACGATCTAACGATCTATCTAATCTATCTAGATATTCCTGTAAATAATACCAATATTCAGTGATTTCTGATGTCAATGTCACCATTTTGGCAATTTTGTCCCTTGCTTTTTTCTGAAAAATTTACCAGATATTAGAAGTGACCTCAGATGTTCGGGAATTGTATCACGTTTTCTTCTTACTTCTAATATCCCTATAATTCACAGTAACATGTAATAATTGCATATTATTTTTACTGTGGTGAGAAGACTTAACAATCTTTATACCTCAAACTTTTGTTTATATTTATGAATGAGCAATAGAGCGGCCTTAATATAAATCCTGAAACTGAACAGATAATGACATATGTAAAGAACGGTGACCTCTGAACTTACCCGTCATGGCGTGAGGGATAACCGTGATTAGCAAACGCTGGTTTCTCATTTTGATGCCCACATCCGGGTCCTGCATAGCCACAATCAGTCGTTCCATCTAATTTTACATGATAAATACACAATTAGAAACTTGCGTGAGAAGCTTAGTTCACAGACATCTAGGGCTAGATTTACTAAGCTGCGGGTTCGAAAAAGTGGGGATGTTGCCTATAGAAACCAATCAGATTTTAGCTATCATTTTGTAGAAGGTACTAAATAAATGAAAGCTAGAATCTGATTGGTTGCTATAGGCAACATCCCCACTTTTTCAAACCCGCAGCTTAGTAAATCTAGCCCCTAGACTATTAATTTATTTTCTTGGAGATCACTCTGTCATCATCTACCCCATGGACCAGATGTGGCCCTGAAAGATTTGGCCTCCAGGTTCTCTGAAAACCTCTATATCGGGCTCTTCAAGTGTTATGAAACTACAACCCCCAGCATGCTTTGCCAGGAGATAACCAGGCGAGCACTGGCATGGCACACTGGGTCTTGTAGTTTCTAAACACCTATAGAGCCACAGGTTGGCTAGACCTTCTCTACATCATATTCATCATAGAATGTCAGCAAGAAAAACTTTATTTATAATCTACTTGTGAATAGACCCAATATTTCTATTTTCCTCTCTTATTGCTAAAGTGCCAACATTCCGCGGGCAGACAGAGCACAAAGACTTTCCTAAGTATAAATTAATATTTAAAAAATTAGGCGGCCCAAGTTTACTGGCAAATTAAATCAGGTGTTGATAATTGTGCTTAATTTCCAGGCCTGGACCTAGGCTTTAAGGATTTGTCTCTGAAAACAGTCATACCCAAAACCACTAAAGACTTGTGGGGGACACAAATTAGATTTTACACTTTGGCGTTAAAATAGAGCATTATAGACGAAGGTATAACCAGTAGAGTAATTTTCAGTCTCTGCGATTAAATCTTACAGTAATCTCTTCTAAAAACTCAATGTGACTTTATGTGACATTAGCAGCGAGAATGAAACACTAAGCCTATATTATTGACAAGTTGAAATTAATTGAATAGTTTTTTCTGTGCGGTTTTTTTCGTGACTTTATATTCCACATATGTATTGGACGTATCTGGCCAGGGGCAAGCGCAGGATTTGGAGAGGGGGGTGTCCACACCACGCCGCCAGTGGATGTAGCCAGCATGCATGGGGGCATGGCTATAATTTTAGACAGTGCTTGGCTGCTCTCCAACTCTTCCTAACCCCATAATATACATGGGCAATGCTGTGTGCACTACTGGTAGGTGCACGCAGCTCTCCCTTTTCAAGCAGAGCTGTGTGAAGCGGGACCAGAGTCCAGCCACCTCAATTATACAGTGCCCCAGGCTTGGAGGGGGATTTCCAGGCACTAGGAAGCCCCCCTCATTTGCCTATGCTGGCAGTGTCTTGTCTGTTACAGCAGAGGGAACCTAGACCCGTATTCATCACCAGACGTATCCTCAGATCCGCTCCTTGCTGAATACGGTCGTGCAGATGCCCAATGTAGGATAGCTCTTTAAAACACGCACACTACTTTCGTTTTGCATTTGTTAATGAATGAGGCCCTGTATGTTTATCCCTGTGTTAGTGTATCCTGTGTATATCTGTGTTAATGCTGTGTGTTAGTGAATGTGTGTCAAATAAAAAGGAAGCAGCTACCAGACAGGAAGTTACTCCTTTACAGAGAAGCCGCTGTTTGGCTTGATAAACTACAATTGTAGCATTCCCTGCATAGGTCTGTCTCCCGGTAGGTTTGTTTGCATTCAGCAGTATCTCATTTGCTGCATCTCAGTAATAGCAACGTAGAAAATTATCTGTTTAATAATGCGCTAAATAATGTGTTTAATAACGTGTTTAATGTAGAAAATACAGCATTGTATTTCACTGTGATTACACCCACAACAATCTATGGCGCTGCCCAAGGCTTAGTTTTTAATGCTGAAGTGCAATGGCATTTGCATAATTATACATTCAGTCGAAATTTTCCTGACAGCAAAATATTATCTATAAAGAGCTTATCTCCCTGGATTTCCGAGCATCTGCTGTCCCACAAAGTGCCTCAGCCAAGTGACCAATATAACATCAGAGATCATCACAGTTATATATGTACAACTCTATCTGACAAAGTCCTAGGTGTTCTTGCTAAATACACCTTAGTAATTGTTCACCACACACCTTCCTGCCCATAGTTCAACAGCCCCCTCCTCTTCTGTTTTTACTGGGAAAAATAGGTGGCTGTTACAGTCAAAGTAGAAAAATTAGAATTATAGAGGGTTGTTAACTGATGCTGCCCTTGTTATCTAGCTTCTTATATAGCTGATACCATGCAGAGTAGAAAACTCTCAGGGAGGAGCTTCAATTTCCTGACCTGTAAGGTGTGTAGTGTATGCATTACCTGATTGGACTGGAACCACAGCCAATCGGGTGCCACACACACAGCCACTCCCATCCTAGCTGCTCTTCCCTGCCTTGTATCAGTGCAAATAGATTGGCGGCTCGATACAGGTAACAGTCAGGCCTGTTTAAATCCCCTCTCCAAATTTGTATTAATTGGATGCATAATAGGTACATTTCACATCACAATATTCCTGGATTAGTGTGACAGCAGCTTCCTATAAATACATGTGTCACTTTGTGAGAGTTTTGTACTCAATGGGGTGTACCGTGTTGGTTTTCTGAGCCGAATGTCGCAAAGGCTCAGGTTTTGTTTTTTTTGTTGTTTTTTTTTGCGTGGTCCATTAAAAAATAAGTATAAGCAATTAATTAATATAAAATGCTTGCTGTCTCAGGATATCGGAGCTCTCCCACTAATTTGGGTAGTCTCCTGGACCTTCTGGGTGTGGGGGAAGCTATTTTAATGAGCAGCGGTTTGACAGTAATATCTAGTTCACCTTTTCAGACCAGGAGGGAATTTACCAAAGTGCGACTAAGTGAATCTCCCTCTTCAAAGCAGTATTGGGGGGGTTGGCGCTATCTTAAACTGCGCCAAGAAAAGGCGTTGTTTTATAATGGCCACATTACATATTGCCTTTTTATATGATAATATCTCATAGTCCACACCTGACAGCTTTGAGGAATAGTAAGCAGATTATTATACAAATTAGAGCATTGTGTGCGTGAAACTAAATAGATGCATCTGAATATTCCAATACAATCTCAGGCAATGTAAAATCACATTCTGACACATCCCCCCCCCCCCCTCCCGCTCTGATTAGAAGATTTTCTGGCGTCTTTGTCTAGGTTTTTTTTTTTGCTGACTGGAATCAGATAGGAGAACAGATGGAGATTCTCAGCCAGCATACTGTAAGTGGTATACAATGACAGTCAATAGCTTGCTTTTCTCCGAGAAATCTCTAATGAGCTCTACACAAAAACAGAGGGACATATACTGTAAGCCAGTAGCTGAGCTTTAGACACAAGCGGAGAACTAGAAATGTACATTTTGTACCTGTGCCGCCACGATTCTTGTTAAACAGTCTTCCCCGCGCTTTACCTGAGAAAACTTTCGTCAGCCAAATCCGCTGCATTTGATGAATAGGCCCGTACCATACGTTTACTATGCAACACACTTTACATAAGTGAGTTTGAACATTCCCAAATTTATTTGTGACAGTTTTAGGATCTCATCATGGAAACAGAAATGTTTCGCTCAATGGAGGGGTCGTCCTATGCACATTAAATGTCGTGACAAACGCCCTTTAAAAAGGTAGCGCCTAGCCTTTTTGAGCCTACAATGGCTCACAGTAAAGTAAATACAATATCAGACATCACATAGTTATTTGAGCAGCTACAGGGGAATTTCAGGAATACCTGGGGGGTATTTCTGTTACTTAAGCTGGGTACACACTACTGAAATTTCAACCAACTTTTTATGCCGAGCGATTTTACATGCGATGTTCCGATCGCTCGGTCCATGGACTGCATACACACTAGCCTTGTTTAGGACGATAAAGGGAAGAGCGGACGTCCCTTTAGCGACTTTTTACAGCCATGTTGTCGTGAGCAATGATTGCAATTTCGTACTCACTGTTGTGGATCGGTGGGAAGTTTATACACACTACACAGTGGAAACGAGATTGGAACGAAAATATTAAACGGTACGACCAACCAAATGAAGCGACAATCGTCCATTTGGGCAGACTTTCGACCATCGTGTCACTGCACACACTGACCCGACTTTTGAACGAGCGGTCGTATGTCGGCTGATTTAGCCAATTATTGGATAAAAACTGTGTAGTGTGTACCCAGCTTAACCCACCAAAACTATTACCCATACTTGCCAACTCTCCCGGAATGTCGGGGAGACTCCCGCATTTCGGGTGGGTCTCCCGGGAGAGTGTGGCAATCTCCCGCATCTGCCCAATTCCTAGTGAAGTGGGCAGAATTAGAGCCAACATGCCGTGATTCTCCGGGGATCACAGAATTTGGCCCCGCCGATTCTGTAAAATGCCGCGTTTTGTGTCGCTACGTCACGGGGGCCATTTTGGAGCCCCGCCCCCTGCATGCCCACGTCCCCGAGGGAGGCTCCCGGACACCAACTCCAAAAAGTTTGTAAGTATGTTATTACCAAGGTTTCGGATCTTTAGTGGAAGAAAAACCATATCCAGAGATCTCAAAGAAAAAACAGGCAAGACTTGATCAAACAAGCAGCTAATGAGCATTTAGTAAGAGTTTGTTCACACAGTACTACAGGCGGGACAAGGCATGTACTAAACACTGAGTACCGCGCAGGCTTCGGGACCATTCATCCCAGTGTTTGCAGGTGATAAGCAAATGCGGATCATCCCCAAACCCCGGAGAATTGTAGGACTCCTGGGAGGTATATTTATTAAACTGCGGGTTTGAAAAGTGGAGATGTTGCCTATAGCAACCAATCAGATTCTAGCTGTCATTTTGTAGAATGTACTAAATAAATGAGAACTAGAATCTGATTGGTTGCTATAGGCAACATCCCCACTTGTTCAAACACACAGTTCAGTAAGGTAGGTAACGGTAGTAATGATCCCGCTGTCTGCGAAATAGAGCGTTTTGCTTACATTGTTTCATCTCTTAGGAGCAAAGCAGAACAAAAATACGGCAAATTTGCTCCTGAACATACTATGTTGCATTGCAAGGGGTACAAATTTAGTTATTTTTGCAAACAGGGAAAATAATGATTGCTTTTGCTTGTAGCATACAAATACTGTCCAGCTTTATTTTGCACTGCAATTTAGAGTTCAGCTGGGACGTTCTCCACCCCAACTATAAATATGTCCGTGTATTTTAAAATCGCCCTCCCCCTCCCCTCCCTGCAACATGGTTTTACCAAAGTGCAAATTTACTCTTTTTTCTATTTAGTTTTGTTCCTAACTTTAAATGTGGCTCCATACCGGCAAATTCTTTAACGCTCATTAGCCATCTGATCAATTTTTAAAGCCAACTCAGTATATTTTAAGCTTTGTGCTCCAAATTATAGAGGTAAAGAAAAAACAAGTCTCAGGTATTCCGAAAAACAAAATCCCACACTTACATATACATATTGTCACCTACATGTAAAAACTGTCTTCAGTCTTCACCCTGATTATACAACACAGAAAGTTGAAAAGGCTCAGCCAATATTTCACCAATTCTACAACAACTAGTCCTCCAATTCTGTAGCGTTATTATACATGATTATCTAACTGAGGGTCATTAAGGATCAATATTCCAATAGCAATAATGGAGCAGTATACTCTTCCATCCATTACATGCTATTTAGCAAACATCGCGGTAGATTGCATTTCATCTAAATATAACCCACTTTATCTGGGAATTTGCTACAAATGAACGCTGTGTCCTGATTTAACACACAGCTTGTAATCAGTACAGTGTAGCAGAACAGCGATTATCTAAGCCGGAATGCCGCTGGAATATAGTTAATGCTAGCTGAAAGATTTTCACTTATATATATTTATATATAGTTTTGCCAGTACAACTGTATTGCTAATGATGTGTTACCTGCACATATTCACCTATACAGACAGGCAGAAACACACCCTAGTATATAGTAACCATTAATGATACCATCCAAAAAAAGAGTTTGCAATACACTTGGATGCCTGGAGAAATGCAACCCCTCACTCCAATAAGATTTGCTAAACCTTTGCTGTTTTCAAGCTCAGAACCAAAAGTGGCAGGCAAATCCCAATTAGTGCAATGATTAAAAGGCTTACCTTGGCCAGGCATGGCATCTGCAATCTGTAATTCTTCCCTTGCTGGATATTGTTGATTGTCATGTTGTGTATGTGGATGACAGGCTGCTCCAGTGAATTCTGTGTGTACCTCTACTTACCAGAAGACTATTCTGTATGAATTGGTGATGTGGGTTCTTCTTAGTCCTTGTTTCATCTGTGCTGCCACCTTGTGGATGATTTACCAAATACATGTATACAGAATAATCATGTGCAATACGCACTGTAATAGAGGGACATTAGAAACAAAGGCCAAGTGCTTTTATATATAAGAATATACATATGTATATTGTATGCTCCCTTGAGCAGGGCCATCTCTCCTCCTGTTTCCTTCACTTCTAACTCTGCTCTCCAGCTACCTTTCCCCCCACCCCTCTGGGGGTCTCCCCGTCATCCGTGCCCTTCCTCTTGGGCTCCAGCGCTTGCTGGTCTTCCCTCCCCCTCTCTCTAGCTGTGCTTTGAGCTTACTGAGTTACTGTGCTTATTGTTTACTGTACCGTGCTGTCCCACCTTGTATTGTACTTGTTTGTCCCTGTACGGCGCTACGGACACTTTGTGGCGCCCTATAAATAAAAATTAATAATAATAATAATAATATGTACAGAGATACCAGGGTGCACTCACAAACAGACTTAATGCCTATTATTACACTGTTCCAAATAATTTACAGACAAGCACAGCAAGATTGACATGTTTGCTTAGTAATATGGTTATATCAGGGCAAAAGATGTACCCAATATTATTCCTCACTCTACACCTGCCATACCCACATTAGGGATCTCATGTACAGCTTGGAAATCCAGCTAATAGGTGCAATTTAGCACCTTGGCAAAAACAGGTTGCGCTGCAGGGAAGAGGGGGGTAAATTTAAAATGCTTATCTTTGCATGGAAAAACAATGCATTTGCACTACTTGCTTTGCATCCTTTAGCTGAATTAGGTCCTAACTGTAAATGATACTGGAGATGTCATAGTGTAAGGATTTGCATGAGGAAGAGGACCATCTATACCTGTAGTACTTAGGAGTGGCTCCTTTGGGGAACGGAGTCTAATGGTTCCCTGGTTCTCCAATCTCCCCACAAGGAGACTCTGGTGACTTCTGTGATTGGCCACAGGAGGATACACCAATGACATGATCAGCTTCCACAAAGCTCACAGAAAAGCCGCACAGCAGAATCCTGTGGCTGATCTGTAAGGCTGGGTACACACTACAGGTTTATCACATGATTACCGGGCCAATCACACGATAAACAAGCGTTGGGTCCGATATATGCACTCAAGACCAGCAGTGTAGGCAGATCTCTATGGAGTGTGCAGAGTTATGATCTTTTCAGCCCATGGTTATGACAGATGAAGAGCACAGATCTGACAGTAAATCATGTAAAATGTGTATAGTGTGTGCACAGGAATCAGCTGCTGATCGGGTCTTTTAGTCGTTGGTAAAATCGTTAAAGATATCACATTGGGAGAAATTTTCTGTAGTGTGTACCCAGCCAGGGGCAAACGCATGATTTGTAAAGGGGGGTTTCCACACCACGCCACCAGTGGGCGTGACCAACATGCATGGGGGCATGGCTATAATTTTAGACAGTGCTCTCCAACTCTTCCTATCCCCATAATATACATGGGCAATGCTGGGTGCACTACTGTTAGGTGCACGCAGCTCTCCCTTTTCAAGCAGAGCCGTGTGAAGCAGGGGCAGGGTCCAGCCACCTCAATTATACAGTGCCCCAGGGTTGTAGGGGGTTTCCAGGCACTAGGAAACCCCCCTCGGTTTGCCTATGCCAGCCTATGGCTACTGCCTAAACGCAGGGAGACCATGGTTCAAACTGTGTCAATGACTACCGGTGATCAGAAAGGCTATGTAATACATACTATATTAGCCTCACACCGCCAGTGCTGGCATAGCCACTAGGTGGACACCAAGGTTTAGGGGGCCCAAAAGTATGAATGAGGGACATAATGTCCCTCTTTCAATGTTTTTCCCCGCACCGCCCCCACTCTGAGCACTGGCTTCTTACCTGTGAAGCTGTCGGCTGCTGTTCCTTCACTTACCTCCCAATGACCCCGATTTTGGAGGGACATCCTGATTGACAGACTGTAACAGGGGTGGGACTTAACAGGAAAGTGGGTGGAGTTTTGCCTAAATGTGCCCATTTGTGGGTGGGGTTGGGGTGGGCAGGGTTTATTTTGTCCTGGGTTTGGAATTCTAAATGTTGGGACGTATGCCTTTGTGTCAAAAAGTGGACAGAGTTTAAAATATGACACATTTACATAACAAATAAACCTGCAGAAAAATGAGCTGTTAAAATGGATCTGAATGTCAGAAATGAAACAACAGAATAATTTTAGATGTGTTGCAGAATAGGTAGGGGGGGTACCATGGTTTAGATTATATGATTGTATAGTATATACGATTGGTTTATGGATTGTATTTAAGGAATATATCTGCTCTTTTAGGAATCAACTGAAAAGAGACTTGGGAGTATATTATCTAATCTGCAGCTTTGAAAAAGTGGAGATGTTGCCTATAGCAAGTGCAACCAATCAGATTCTAGTTATCACTTATTTAGTACATTCTACAAGATGACAGCTAGAATCTGATTGGTTGCTATAGGCAACATCTCCACTTTTTTCAATCCCGCAGATTAATAAATATACCCCTTGAGATCAGTCTTTATTGGTCTGCTATGTCATTGTTATTATAAGCAGGTCTGGACTAATGGCGTTCAATCGCTGTTTGGCATTTGTATATCGTGCCACATTCTTGGGATATAAGGATTGTTCAGTCTGTATCTAGTTCTCACAATTTACACAGGGACATTAGGTTACATATAGAATTGTAAAACTGGATACACACCTATGCAATCTTACTTCAGATGCAATTTCTCTAACATGATTGAAAGTCCTGATGAGCTTGAAGATTCATGCGCACACACCTACATAATTTACCTTCAGATCTGTGATCTTCATCTCTCATAACCCTCTACTATAAAGATGGTGACTTTGTACACTCTACAGATATCTACCTACGTTACTGGCACTGAGTGTGTGCACACTTCCACATTGCCAGACATCGTTCCACTATCGATCGTGACTTTTAGGACATTTATAAAACCAAATCAGCAGATGTGATGTGTTCTGGTATGATAACATATGATCGTGGGGACGCACACACTCTCACAATATCTGACCCAACGCTGATGAACCGTGTGATCTGCACGATAATTGCATCAATGTGAACCCAGCTTAACTGTCTCTATATCTCAGTCACCCCTTAAATGGTCACCAGTCTTCAGGGACCACTGAGTTAGAACTGTGGATCGTAGACACGTCCCTGCAAATGTCCCTTTATATTATTCATTTTTTGTTCTCTCTGAGCAGAAAAGGGATATTGAAGTTATGGTTCAGAAGGGGGGACATTTTGCACAGACAGTGTCTATGCTGTCCCCCAAGAAGAGTCCATTGAATGTCGTCATATGGGATTCGAATGTTGTTGATGTGGGAGTTGGTCATGAAGGAATTAGAGAGGTTAGATGATTGCCAGGATCTAATGATCAGAGAGATAAGAGCCTTGTGGTAAAGATTGCTGAATCAGTGAGTCAAAGTGGAGAGAGAGAGACAGAGAGGGATGTTGTACATATTGCTAGTAATGATTTATCTTAGTGATGTTAGAAAAGCGCAGAGAGCTTTTTAACTGTTTGGTCAACGTTCCCCTGTGTCCATGTCGGAAGCTTTGCCGTTTATACGAAGGAGGAAGATCGGAGGCTTCACATCAGACACATTAACACTAGGTTAAAGAAGAGGTACAAGGAGAAAGGAATTGGATTTGTCCGTCATGACAGCAGAATTTGGAAGAATAAGGGACTGCTTGTATCCTTGTACTAGAGCAGTGACAGGGACCTGGCACTTTACATTGGACCCTTCATCATGCTGCTTTTGCTCCCCTTTAAGTCTCCCCCATTTAACTCTACCTCTTCATGTGCCTTTCTATTGCCTACTTTCTTTTGAATTCTTCTCTTCTGTCATCGCGGCTCCTCTCTGTGCGCTCATCGCAGAAAATGTCCTGCGTAATCAAATTCAATGCGAGTGCAGCAGGGAGGAGAGGAGGAAGGAGGAAGCCGGATCGTCGCCACAAAGATAAGATATTTTTTTTTCAAGAGCTCTGGATCCTGCCTATGGGGCCCCCTGTGCCCATGGGGCCCCCAGGCAATTGCCCAGTGTGCCCATGCAGAAAGATGGCCATGGCTAAAACAATACATTTAATTAAAGAAAGAGACACCTATCTGTAATAACCTATCAGCAGACAATGTAAACAAGTGTTACAAGCTATATAAAACACATCTGACAATAAATCAGGTGTCACGATCAGGTTACTAGCTGGTATTTGCGCAGCTGAACAAGGAGGTGCGGATTGTAACACACCCCCGGTATTCACCAGGGACCCCTGCAAGGGAGTTTGGGCTTCGCTGCAAGAGGGTGTGCAGGTTGCGGTTCTCCAAGACAGCCACCAGCGTAGCAACAGAGTGGACAATGCGTAGTCAATCAATCTGGGTCAGAACCAACGGGCAGCGAGGTACAAAGGGGATATCCAGAGAATAGTCAGAGGCAGGCCAAATATCAGGAAACCGGAGCTAGCGGCCAGGTACAAAGCGAAATCCAAACGGAAGGTCAGAGGGAAGCCGGGTCAGAAACAGAATCAGGAATCAGATGCAGACAAAGTGCTGGAGCGGGGTAAAAACAATACTCTGGCACCCTAATAGTGCCAGAGACTTACTTAAATCCCCCTGGGTGGCCCCTGATAGGAGGGCTGATAATTTGCGGTCAGAGACGCTGACCGCCAAGCGGAAGTGCTAGACGTCCCGTTACTGCACAACTGGACGTGACAGGGACCGTGCATGTGCGCATGGCAACCTGGAAGTAGGGGGAATCGATCGGCAGAGACAGGCAGCCGAATCTCGCACCAGGTGTCAGTGCGGAGGCGGCGACTGACAGCAGGCAGGAGCTGGGGGCCCCTGGTGAAGACTGAGAAGGCTGCATGTGGCCCTAGAGCTCCTCACTGTACTACAGGAGCAGAGAAACTTAGGGGACTATTTATCAATAGATGAAGAACCCTGTTGCTGGGAAAAAGTAGTTGGAGACCCAGCTGCAAATGACTGACAAATGGGGTTTTTTACAAACCAGAAGCAAATTCAGAAACAAAGCACTATTTTGGGTTTGGTTGAGTGCCATAATAGGAATGCTCATGTCGGCAAAAGTTCTGGCTACTATACTCTTTTTTCTCCTACAATATTGCTTGCTGGAACCTCACTAATGTCTTATTTAACTCATGACAAAGAGATATCTTGGCTGTCTTTCATGTGGCACAATTGTTTATAGTATTTCTTGTTTACATGCATTTTCCCATAACAAATGAGGCATTCGTCTGTGCAGTCATTATGTTTACCCCCTCAACAGGGCCGCTGCGAGCCCTGGGGCACCCTAGGTGGGGCACTCTCCCCTTCCCAGAAGTGGCATTCCCCAATGCACGCTCAGACTAGGCGTTTCCACCATGCTGCTTCTTACCTAGGCAGGTGGGAGGTGGGGGCGGCATTCTCGGCTCCTCAGACAGTCAGCATGGCGCTTAGCTGTGACATCATAGCCAAGCGCCACACTCCCAGAGCAAAACTGGTTGGCGGAGCAGCAGCCAGAACCTTCACGTTTGGCATGTTCATGTACGAAGCTGCCGGGTGTTTCTCCTTTGTGTCAACGGCCAGCGCTCCATGTGGGTGTGTTGTGCGGTATTACAATCACTGGATTGGAGACATTATGTCACTCATTCAGTGTTTTACGTAAACCCTAACCATTGGCACCCTAGATAAACTTTAGGCTGGCTAAGTGGCCTGCATTGTCCACCAAACCTAGGCATAAGTGCCAGTCGGTGACTGTAGATCTATTTGCCTACGAGTTGCACACCTACCAACTGTCCCAATTTCAGAGGGACAGTGCCGATTTTAGGGTTCTGTCCCCTTGTCTCGCCCGGGACATGTTTGTCCCGCGGGTGGGGATGTTGGGGAAGGGAGGTATGTAATGGGAAGCCTAGCGATTTACAGAGTTAGGTAGCCCTCAGGGAGTGTGGCCATGCCCATATCACCCTGTGGCCACACCTCCATTTGTGAGGTGACCACGCCCCCTCTTCATACTGATGGGGCAGAGATATTGGGAGGTATGGAGTTGAAGCAAAATGTGGCCTCAGTAAGATACCTCTGGTCAATCCAGGAGATTAGCGGAAATAGGTAAAAGAACTTGACAAACATTATCCAAACCTTTTACTACATTTATTTAATTATTATTGGCCCCCTGTCCGAAGGTGGCACTTGTGCCATTATATGGGCTGCTCAACCTATTTTCAGCCCTCCCTTTTCTGTGGTCCTCATCTACTTAGCAGTCATAAAAGGTTTCACCAAAGAGAAATGAATAAAGCAGGCATGACTATTCCTTCTTTGCAAATATTTTTGCCACAGGGAAGATATTAAATTGTTCTGAGAAAATCCACACCAGGAACACATTTGTTTATGCCTTAGAAATAAAGTATCTATTCTAATAATGTCATAATTGGTTCCTTTGTTTGTTGATATAAAGGCTTTTCCTGTTTATACAGATAAAACTGTTGCTGAGAAAAAAAGAGGTACTGATACTGCCATCTAGTGGTCAGACATAACTATTGCTTTTCCCTATTTATTTAAACTTTTCTCAAACAGAAATTTTAGCAGTAAAAATCAGGATGGCCAACCATCAATAAATTTACTGACAGTCAGTAAAAATGTAGTAAAGTTCTCTCTTTCCCCTTCTTACTTTTGGTAAAATGTTTATAATCTCACAGTTATCAGAGTTTGCGTAATGTAATGTAATGTAATGTGAATGTGATTTTGACCTGCGTGTGCCCACAGAAAAACCTGCAAGCAGGCCTATGCAGAGTGGCACGCATCCACGTTTGCACCTGAGAAGGCGTGATGGGGGAGGGAAGGAGCTTTGGGGGAAAGGTGTGTTGGGAGCTGATGCAGACCTGAACATTGATGCAGATATGACTTTTACAGTCATATTATTTGCACCACCCTGGGGCTGCAAATACATCATAGTTGCCTACTCTCCCGGAATATCCAGGTGACTCCTACATTTTTGGGAGATCTCCTGGACTCCGGAGAGAGCAGGCAAAAATCCCAGATCCAGCTGTCGCCGTTGTTGAAGATGGTGGGGGCGGGGCTAAATGAGCCATCGTGGCCCTGCCCCCTGCTGCGATTGGCTAAAATTGCCTAAGATTGACAGGGGTGGGGCCTAATGGCACACCATGTGGCCACTCTCCCCTCGACGGACCCCGGACAACTGCCTTCAATTGTAGGCAAGTATAAAATAGATGCTGATGATGATGATTGCCAGCTTCTGATTGGCTGATGGTGATTTCACCTCTGAAGCTGCTCTGTGCATTCTTCATTGATCATGCCTATATTATAGGAATTTTTTTTGTGCATACAAAAACATTTTTTGTTAGTTTCATGTGCATGCAAGAAGGAAGGTTATATCTGCTGTATTATATGAAGCCTAATTGCAAGTGCAGGTTTCCCTATGAAAACAAATATTTGCAGAGTTTTATTGCGCTTACGGCCTGGGAAACTTGGCCTGCATGCTACAGATTGTTTCTACTGTATTAGAGAGGTTTTTCAAGTTTTATTCATGCTTAATAGTGAATATGTATTTTGCAAAAATAACAAGTAGTTCTAACCATGGGCATAGGTGTATGTTACGTATGCCTGACGTCCACCAGGAGCATGTGCTACTGGTGCAGATCTGCATGTATATTGCAGCTTGGAGTTTGCCCTCAGTTGCAGCTTTTTTAATTCTTAATTTTATCCATCGATTTGGGGTGAAATTGGGGCCAACTCTGCCTCCAAATACACACTCATGCAACAAAACAATGTTTCATGTTTAGCATGTTTTATGGCATTATTTAATATTTATTGACAGTTTTCCTTTAATTTATATATTAGGTTCTATTAATTTACACCACGAAAAGTAAGCTTATACTTAAAAGTTATATTGAGTGTGTGTCTTTCCTTCCCCATTGTAATCGGTAACTGAGAAGAGCCACCAGATGTGTTCCAGGGCAGGGGGAAACTTCAGCACCAGTTGATGGTTGTTCTTATATATTAAATAAGGAAAAAGAGGAATAAAGGAGAATTAATAGCTGATTGGATACATTTCAGCCTCAAGTGTAAGGAGAAATATTCCCTGTGATTCAAGACCTATTAACACAAGGAATTATTGTGCCTACCACGAGTCCTGGTAATACACCGATTTGTTCAATTATAAAACCTGGGAAGGATAGCTAGTGCTTGGTGCAAGACCCCAGAGCTGTAAATAATGCTTATCCTATTTTCCCTACCCCTGCTGTCTTTACTTTTTGTTTTATGTAATTGTATATGACTTCTGTTATGATAAAATCAATGTACAGCGCTGTGTAATATGTTGGTGCTTCTTAAGGAATAGTAATCATCTTACTATAGTTGATTTGTGTTTCAATTTATTCTCTATTCCTATTCATTCTGAGAGTCAGTTTCCTTTATCATTCACTTATCCACAGGGTTCTAGGCAAATGGAGAGACAAAATGGAATTTGGAAAAATAAAATTGCAAAAATATGAACAAACCTGAAATGACCCAATGCTCTTCCTGTGGCTCTGATGACTATGAAGTCTATCACCAATATAAGACCTTCATAAGAAGCGTTCATGGACTAAGCCGTCATGTGGAAGTAATGAGTAGACTTACAGCTCACTGACTTGCATTTAATTGATGACCTGGGGCCTGATTCATTAAGGATCTTAACTTAAGAAACTTCTCATTTCAGTCTCCTGGACAAAACCATGTTAAAATGCAAGGGGTGCAAATTAGCATTCTGTTTTGCACATAAGTTAAAGACTGACTGTTTTTTCATGCAGCATGTTAGCGAGTTGTTTTTTTTCACAAGAAAATCAACTTTCACCAGTTAGGCATTAGTGATAAACATAAGTTTAACTTTTTTTTCACATTTTTACATGATTTCAAATACTTTTCAGAGGTTTTTTATTTTTAACCCACCCCAAGGAGGTGCGAGATAAAACAGCATATTTGCCTGTTTAACGTGCCGCGTTATAAAACCATTGAATAGCTTTTAACGCGGCCGCCTGTCGCACACCCTATACTTTTAATAGACCTTCCACTGGGGCGCGAGAGGAACGTTTGTTGAAAAAAACGTAGCGTTAAAAATGGAATTGACAATTGAATACCCCCCCAAGAAAGAAACATAGAATCACTCAAAAAAACACATTTCTAAATTTAGCAAAGGGACTGCTGTTGCATAGACGTTGTAGTTTAGTCTTGACATAGGGTCAAACAACAAAGTAGGTCCAGAAAATTGTAATCAAAATGGTTTTGAAAAGCTCCTGGAGCATTACAGAATCCAAAGGTAATTATGAGGTACAAATAATGTCCATCCTGTGTACTGAAGGCTGTTTTCCATGTATCACCCTCTTTCATCCACACTAAGGTATAGGTTCCACATAAATCGAGTTTAGTGAGAACCAAAGCTCCATGTATATGATCAAATAAGCGTCATAAAAAAGGGAGGGGATAGCAGTTTTTATTGGTGATGTTATTGAGGGCTCTGTAATCTATTCAGGGTATAAATGAGTGGCCCTTTTTTATACAAAAAAAAAGTGACACAGCAGGGTCGGTGGATTTGTGGATAAAAGCTTTGTCCAGGCTCCCCTCTATATAATGAGACATGGGCCGAGTCCAGTGGTTCCCAAACTTTTGCAGTTCGTGGCACCCTTCCAAAATAATTACCGTTTTATAAGTAGTTGGGTCAAAAAAATGTAATAAGTATTTAGATCAGGTTGGGTCTGCATCCCTCTGTGCCCCCTCTGCATCTCCACACACTCACTGTGCCCCCTCTGCATCTCCACACACTCTGTGCCCCCTCTGCATCTCCACACACACATACTCCGTGCCCCCTCTGCATCTCCACACACACATACTCCGTGCCCCCTCTGCATCTCCACACACACATACTCCGTGCCCCCTCTGCATCTCCACACACACATACTCCGTGCCCCCTCTGCATCTCCACACACTCACTGTGCCCCCTCTGCATCTCCACACACACACTGTGCCCCCTCTGCATCTCCACACACACATACTCCGTGCCCCCTCTGCATCTCCACATACACATACTCCGTGCCCCCTCTGCATCTCCACACACTCACTGTGCCCCCTCTGCATCTCCACACACTCACTGTGCCCCCTCTGCATCTCCACACACTCACTGTGACCCTCTGCATCTCCACACACTCACTGTGACCCTCTGCATCTCCACACACTCACTGTGACCCTCTGCATCTCCACACACTCACTGTGACCCTCTGCATCTCCACACACTCTGTGCCCTCTGCATCTCCACACTCTCTGTGACCCTCTGCATCTCCACACACTCTCTGTGACACTCTGCATCTCCACACACTCACTGTGACCCTCTGCATCTCCACACACTCACTGTGCCCCCTCTGCATCTCCACACACACTCCGTGCCCCCTCTGCATCTCCACACACACTCCGTGCCCCCTCTGCATCTCCACACACACTCCGTGCCCCCTCTGCATCTCCACACACTCATACTCCGTGCCCCCTCTGCATCTCCACACACACATAAGCTCCAATGGGGCAGGGACTGATGTGAGTGAGTTCTCTGTACTGCGCTGTGGAATTAGTGGTGCTATATAAATAAATGGTGATGATAATGAAAATGTAAAAAATGCTTAGGGTTAAGTTTAGGATTCGGGTTAGGGATAGGTTAGGGAAAAGGTTAGGGTTATCATTAGGGCTTGTCACCGGATCCTGGCAAATTAATCAGTGCACGTATCTTCAGATCCGTTCCTTGTTGAATTCGGGAGCGAGCAGAGCTGATTTACGTGTGTTTCAAAACAAACGCACGTTGCGCTCAGTATGCGCGCCTTGATGAATCAGGCCCAATGCGAGGAGAGGAATGGAGGCAGCAGGAGACTGAGACTTAGATAGTGGAAGGAGCAGGGTCCCCCAGCAGCTCAGTAGTGATATGAGGTTACTGTCAGTCTGATAATAGAAGATTATGGTGAGAAACGCATGTCTTTATTGAAACCACAAATTTCTAGGGGTTCTCCCAGACCCTCGGGAGAGCAGTTCGACGTCACACATCCTGACAACTTCCCTAGTAAAGTGGGTGGGGACGGAGCTTAATGATGAGTTTCATAGTGAACCAAGTCATCCTTGCCCTGTATTATGCAGTAAATTGCGGCACTGAGCAGCCAAAGGCGGGGCTGAATGACGCAATTTGCATGGCCACGCCCACTGGACTTGGCAGCAGGATCTCCCCTCCGGGAATAATCGTGACTAGGACTAGATTTACTAAACTGCGGGTTTGAAAAAGTGGAGATGTTGCCTATAGCAACCAATCAGGTTCTAGCTGTCATTATTTAGTGTATTCTTCAAAATGACAGCTAGAATCTGATTGGTTGCTATAGGCAACATCTCCACTTTATCAAACCCGCAGTTTAGTAAATATACCCCCTAGTGTCCATATATAGAGAACACAACATTTTATACTGCATTTTACATTCCTTATAACAATGTATGTGCAGTGTTATGTTATTAACCCCACAAGAAATGGATTTGTTCTTTTATCCAGACACTGGTTAAATCTCTGTTTTGTCCATAGACCGAAGCACAACATGAATTCACTTACGCGCAATCCTTCTACATGTCTGTTTCCTTTTACTTTATCCTCTTCTTCCCTTACTCTTTCTCTCTCTGGGGCTGGATGCTTTCCAAATTTCCAGATGTTTTATTGGCTGAGCCAATATTAAGCCTATCAATATATTAGGAGATAGCAATATCAGAGAGGTACGAGGCACGAAATGATGACATTTCACATATTGTACTACCATAGATAGCAAGCCTGAATAAACCTTAGAATTGATATGACGTTTGTTTAAATACTGCTAAATATGGGAACATGGTGTTATAAGCATAATAGCTTTTAATTACAGCAAACAAAACATTTTCTTCTCATGGAAAACAATAAGAATATAGTGTTTAGACTTAAAACCAGTGCTCTATAGTTTAATTCCTTCTCTACCTGGAGCTATGAGTGCCTGTCCCAGACCGATTTTTATGGTTTGGGTTGTTGGAATTTGAGAGGTACGGGGCCCAGAGTTCGTGGGGACACAGCGACTCCGGGTCACCCTCCTGCAGCCCCCTCTCTGGCCTCAGGAGAGGTTAGCGCATGTGTAATGAAGTCCCACTCGGACTGCATGCTCAGAAGAGGGCCCCCTGGTCTGTTCTTCTGAGAATTGAGCGGAGGCTAGAGAAACATCACTGAGCCATCACCGAAATTTTAGGTTTCGCCCTGATGATGCAAATTTCCACTTGCTTTTAAAAAAAACTTCATTTATAGTGGGGATTGCCATTTAGTTAGGCTCTTCTTTCTGGATGTGATACCTATCCACCATACTACATGATCAACATTTATATGGTCAACACCATAATATAGACAGGGTTGGGAAGTCGACAATTATGACATTGATAGTATTATTAGGTCAACAATTCAAATGTAGACAGTATAATTAGGTTGACAATTCAAATGTAGACAGTATTATTAGTTCGACAATAATATTGGTAACCCTAACCATATCCCTAAGCATATACCTAACCCTAATACTATCCCTAACCCTAGCTCTAAAATACTATCTACATTTGAATTGTTGACCTAATAATACTTTCTGCATTTAACTGTCCACCTAATAATACTGTCGACATTCGAATTGTCAACCTAATTATACTGTCAACATTCAAAGTGTCGACCTAATAATACTGTCGGCATTTGACTTGTTAACTTAATGTTGTCGACTTTCTGAATGTCGATCAAATGAATGTCTAGTCGTCGACCGCATACCCTTCTGTCCCATGTAGAAGTCTGAAGATTCTTTCAGTGCACACTGCCCAATGACAGCCCTCGAATCCTGTGAATGCCCCTAATTCAACTTCCTACTCCAAGAACACAGACAATTCTGCTTAAAGGAAAATATAACAATGTAAAGGACACTGTAGCAAAACTCCTTATATGCAGGACAGAGGAGACTGTTTTTATACAGTAATGACAAATAAAGAAAAACATGGGACCTGCGAGATACACGTACTCTCGGGTCTAAGCATTACTACCTGGAGTGTTTTATATCTTGCACACAATCCCGCTGCTCTTACAAGGAACTTGTCTTTTATGTTCCTATGCTGTTATTTTCTATAAGGTAATGTTTCACAAACTAAACAAAACCACAAAATCTAATAGGAAAAACAAATATAAAAGTGTTTCCAAGATGATTCAGACAAGTTAACTTTGTGGAATATTCATGAAGTTTCTCTAATATAAAACAGATGAATGGCAGGGAATCCGTTTCATTAGTCCTTCTAAATACAATGTTTCCCAATACAGAGTAACATTTTCCATTTACTCATTAAAATACATGTAACTCCTCACATTGTAAATGGTAAGTACACCCAAGCAAATGAGAAAGAAATGATATAGGGATCAACCAGCAAGAAGATATAGAAACTTCTTTAATCATCATCAATGTGAGGAAACGGGGTGCTACTGGACTGATAACTTTTTATTCATCACAGTTTAATGTACTTTTTAATCCTTGGCCCAGTCTAAGTATATACATCAGTGTATTATATGTATTAATATGTCATGTTATTAGGTACATTTTTCCCTTGCTATTACCTGCAATATTGTATGTAGTAGAAATATAAAGCATATTGCCATACTGTGTAAAAATAACAGGACAGCAGAAGTCATTTTGCTTGTGTTAGCTAAGGTAATTACCATTTGTCTCAAATGTCCTTTGTTATGAGGTGCAGCTTAGATTTGGTTTGTAACCAGAACAATGTCTGAGTTAACTAGCTGACAGCCCAAGTTAATTATCTAGGTCAACAGGTAATCTGAGACGCAATTAGGTTAGAACTTCTAGATGATGCAATGTGCCTCCACAGTAATATACTGGCTGAAATAGCATCGGGAAATGTATTAAAATGTATCAATATAAATGTTATTGTATCCAAATATATCACAGACTCAGATTGTGTAATGTTGCAGATACCATGTGTCAAATGTCTTGTTGTTTCACGCAAGCGTGAAGTGTCATTCCTTGGTGTTATATTGTAACCCTTTGTTTAGTGTATTCAGCCATATAGCTAATTGAGTCAAGTCATTCCATTGTTTAATCAAAGTAACCGACACTGTATGTCTAACAGCTAAAGTGTCCACTGAGAGATCCCTGCTGTAAGGGGGAGGTTTGAGACATTTGACCCTACTCCCTGTGTATACAGTGAAGAATATAGGGAGAGGAGAATGCCACGGGAGCTATTCTAGCTTGGAGGATCCTGGTGTTCATGACATCAGCTAAAAGGACTATGGACCAGGCATCGTGGTGCCGCTGGAGGACATCCTACCAGGACAGGGTCTGTGTGAGCCAGTAACCCAGGCTGGGCGAAACCATAACTGTTTTGCTTATCGGTACTGGGAATGCTGCGGGAGGATAAAACTCTGACTTGCTGACTGCAAGAGGCTGCTGGAGGATACATGATACCATTTACCCTGTATCTTATAAATGTCTTGTGGTGTTCTGCTGTCGTAATAATGCCTTATTTTATCAAGTCAAGTACTTCTATCAAGTCGAGTACCACATAGCGTCTCTGGCTTCTAATTGGCCTGCCGCGGCCAGCCAATTAGAAGCCGCTGGCACTGCTGGCCTGCCATGGCCAGCCAATTAGAAGCAGCTGTACTGCTAGCCTGTCATGGCGCAACTACTGCTTCTATAAAACTACTGCTGGAATATAAATGAGCATTAGTGCTGCCGTATTACCAAGTAAACTGCTGGCATATCTCTGGGTACCCCTGCTAGTATATTACTGGACAACTGCTACTGACATATAACTTCTACTGGTGGGTGAAGACTACAGGCATATAACTACAGCAGACATATTACTCAGTACAACTACTGATGGCAAATTACTGAGCATTACCACTATAGGGCATGTTACTGGCATGTAAGTATTGCTGTTGGCATGTTACTGTTGGCATTACCACTACAAATGGCATATTACTTATGTGGTATTGGTGGGTGTGCCATGTCACACGTTGGCACAGGAAGCCAAGAGGCTAAAATCCACCCTTGCTTATGACATTTAATACATACCTAAAATATAACTAATATATACCTAAAAAACTCTAGTCGCTTGACATATAAAAACCCTGTCTCTGTGACAGTCTAAGTTACCAAGAAACACACTATCCCCTTCTTGCAGTGTACTTGGAGGGTGGGAGTTCCCCTGTAAGCGTTCAAATAAACTACTAATACATTTCAGCTCCGTTTTCTGCACAGCTTCATGCATGTGCTCCTCATATAGCTCCAAAAACCACCAACCGTTGTATGCTCTCCGGTGAGCCGTATGATGAAATAGAACCGAGAGAGAGAGAGAGAGAGAGAGAAACAGTATACAGTGAATCCTCAAGTCGGAACTTGAGCAGGGGGATTACATATCCCAGGGGAAAGTTAGTTTTGTATCAGGACAAGACAAGGGTAAGCCAGAAAAGATTCCTGTCTTAAGTTCAGGAAGGATGGATCCTGGCAAGTGTCAAGCTGGATTTGATCGTTGGCATCGTTATTACTGCTCCCCAATTTCTGCCAATGCTTCCTGGAGTTGATCTTTTCTTACAGCACAAACAATCACAGATCAAACTTATGACATTTAGCTTGAATATCATTTTTTTTTTCTAATATATGGTAGATACACAAACATAAAAAAAAAAGAATGTAAAAAGTTTATTTATTTTTGCAAAAAAAAAATTAAGAGGCCGACGTCCAAATCCAGGTCTGGTCCACGGAACTAGCTCCCATCACCTGCACATTTATATATATCCAGGCTATATATTTACTTGGTATTAATGAGGTATGAGGCATAAAGTGATGTCTTTGGCTCCTAGTGATTTAATAGGAAACATTGTCATCGATTGATCCAGCTAAACTTCACTGTCAGTTCATTTTAAAATCATAATCTAGATGAGTTGTTACCCAAATCAAGGATGTTAAATGACTTGGGCATGATAAGGCACGTGCAGGGTAGGGGACGCGGCACCACGGATCCTGTCATTTTGGTCTCGCCCAATCATCATCATTATCACCATTTATTTATATAGCGCCACTAATTCCGCAGTGCTGTACAGAGAACTCACATCAGTCCCTGCCCCATTGGAGTTTACAGTGTAAATTCCCTAACACACACACATACACACAGACAGACAGACAGACTAGGGTCAATTTGATAGCAGCCAATTAATCTACCAGTATGTTTTTGGAGTGTGGGAGGAAACCAGAGCACCGGAGGAAACCCACGCAAACACGGGGAGAACATACATGCTCCTCATAGATAACGCCATGGTCGGGAATCGAACTCATGACCCCAGTGCCGTAAGTCAGAAGTGCTAACCACTGCGCCACCGTGCTGCCCAATGGTGAAATGACGCCGTCACATCTTCGTGCAGCTGTGGTGGATCCAAAATGATGCACTTTACGACTAATCCCGTCAACAAGGGCACCATCCTTCCGGAACAATTGGCAAGTATGTTAATGGAGTCCCCTGCCACCATCTCACTCATTGCATATATTTTTATTATTGTTTATTTATTTAAATAAATACAAATAACACTACGTCCACTTTTTTACAGTGGCGCTATATAAATAAATGGTGATGATGATGATGATGATGAAGATAATCTAGAGACTATAAAAAAAAAATATTAAACATTATTAAAGGATACTGCTGCTCAAAATGAAACTTGCAATTGTCAGTAAATGGTTATCGCCTCAAAAATGAGCCAAGATCGAAATCCAAATTTAGGCCTTATGGTGAAAGTGTTATTAAATTGTAAATCTATTTGGCTTTGGATCTGAAGATTTCTTCTAGAAAATTATCTCCAGTCTTTCTTGGCATATTGGATGTCCATGACATTTAGGCCTTTTGGATTATTTGGGTAGTATTTTCAAACGTGGTTAGATACACTATGTGTATCTGCATTTCTAAGTTTCTGTTTTTGCTTGGTACGTTCTACATTCTGGAGGCCGCAGGGGCACCCCAGCGCGTATATGACCTTCAGTGTTGCAATTGATCTGGTCTTTTATTTTTGAAAGTTACTTTGAAAGTCTTCTTGTTTGTTTTTGAAGTGTCTGCAGCCACAGTTACTGCATTCTGTTTTTTTTTTATTATATTAGCTTGTGTAATGGTATGAAGCTGCTTGTGAGGATATTGCATAAATTATGCACTATTCTGTAGATATTTCTGGGGCAATTTGGCAGAAAGGGGTTGATTTCTTCGTCCATTTTTAATGTGTGCCAATGTTCTTGATTATCTTTTTAACAATCTTAGTATTACTGCTGTATTGTGTTATAAATGTGGTTTCTAGTTTTTTGAAGTTTCTTTGAGGGATTATATATCAAAGTATTCCTCTTTGGTCTTTAGCCTTCACCTTTACCAAAGTTTTTTTAACTGTTTATTTTTTGTACTTTCTTTCCAAAAATGTTTCTTTCATTTCTTCATTTTGTTTATTGAAGATATCGTTACGTGCAATTCTTCTTCAGTCTCTGAAATCGACCTACTGGGATATTTTTTATCCAGGTTGTATGATAATTACTGCTGGCTAGTAGAAAGTTGTTGTGGTCCACTTATTTTATGTGAGTTCTTGTTTTAATCTTTTTTTCTTGAATGTAGATCTCAAGGTCTAAGAAAGTTACTTGTTCCCTGCTAGTACTGAAGGCAAATTGGAGATTTGCTTTATTACAATTGATGTATGTGATAAATTCTTGTAGTACTTCTTGTAGACCGTCCCAAATGAAAAAGACATCATCTATATATATCTTTGCAAATAGATGATCTGGTTTGAGCAGGGGTTGTTACTTCAAATTTTAGTTGTCTTCCCACTTTGTGAAGAATAGCTGGGAGCGAATCGTGTTCCCATCGCTGTGCCAGTTAATTGGTTAGCGAAGTCCCCGCTGTACTAAAATTAGTTATGTGTTAATATATATTCTATACTGCTAAGAATGAAGTTATTTGTTTAATTTTTCAGATGTCTGGGTAAATAGGTAATAATAGTTATGGTCACAGCTGTCAGCATGGTCAATACATATATAAAGAGACCTAACATTGTAAGTTCCCAAAATTTAAGTATTGGACCAAGTGTTTCCTTCCAAAGTTTGAAGAATACTTGTCATGTCTTAGAGGTAACGGTTTTGTGAGATGACTAGTTCTTGTAGGAAGGTGTTGATATAGCCCAATAAATTGGAGATAATTTAATGTATTCCAGATATTAAGGGACAACCTGTTGTGTGTTATTTTAAAAGCAACACTTACCAACATTTTGGATCACCCCTAAGAAAAATCCTGGTGCAGGGTGCGTGGCCACATTCAGTTGCGTCATTGTGGGCACAACTCAGGCGCTCATTGTCACGGTAATACAGAATAACACAATCCATAGCGAATCGTGTTAATAAGCCCCATCCCCACCTACTTCACTAGGTAAGTGTTCAGGATACGGGAGAATTCACTGTTCTCCAGGAACTCCGAAGGCTCTCCTAGAAATTCCGGAGTCTCGTGAGCATTCCAGGAGAGCAGACAACTGTGGTTTAAAGCTTTTTATTACAAATGTGCATATGAATACTCTTCACTGAAGAAATTCAGCTGTAAGGTGCAAATATAAGACAAGACTTTGATCCTTAGGAAAAGGCAGTGGGATCTTCCTGCATAGCAGGGAACTACACTCTAAATGCTACATGTCTAACCCATTATCTCAATTACATAACTGCCTTTCACAAAACAAAATCTTTTTTGTTTGAATGACATCAGAAACTAGCACCGGCGCGGTGACACTGCACACTTTCAGAACTGAGCCTTAGTTGGGTGCAAAAAGCCAAGTCACATGACATCACAACAGCAATTAATTCAGTCCCGCCAATATCAAATCACTATGGACAATAAGCAAACAAACACAATCCTCTGCAGTCAACAATCCCTGCAATTCCAGGACCTATCCTTGCCAGCTAATCATTGTGATTAACTCCACACAAACTAACTCTTGTTACCTCTGGCTGTTGCTTTTGGAGACATACAAGGAAAACAGCGATAGGTATGCATATACTAATATACAGAGCAAGAGAGAGAAATAGTTCATGGAGTGAAAGACAGAAAACACTGAAAGAACAACAAAAATACATGAACAAAACAAAGACGTATTTTGGCAGAATGAAAAGCATTAAAACTGATTATCACTAGAGATGCTCACTGACCCCCGTGTTCTGGTTTTGGATTTGGTTTTGAATCTGGATTAGCTTCGCGTTTTGGTTTTAGCAAAACCGCACTCGTGTGTTTTGGTTTTGGATCTGTATTTTTTTAGAAAAATTGTTAAAATATGCTAAATTCTTTTTTTGTTCCTACATTATTATTAACCTTAATAACACTAATTTCAAGTCATTTGCTGTCAATTTTGACCACCTCACAGGTCACAGTATTATTTTCATACACTTCCAAACAAAGACTGCAGGTTTAGAAGACCAAGCCTGCCAGCCCTAGTATTTGTATTTCAGCAATGACAATTAGCAATGGAGCTCTCCTGACTGTTACTGTAGACTTTGAAGAACACTGCTACCCCTCCTCTTTCTATTCCACCTATGACGCTGCCCAACTGCTCTACAGACTGTGCTACCCCTTGTGTGTCCCTCTGTGAAATGGCGCTAGATCGCCATGGAGAGCGATACTTATAGGATCCAAAACTCGCAAGGTCCGAGATCCGACGATGTAACAATGACGTTTTGCCTCATTTTCAATTCCAAAAGCGCGCAAAAGTACCGAGCCGGCGGTAGTGACGGGTTTGGAGCAGTGGGTAGAACGGAACTAGCGGCTGAAGCAAAAGGTAAACTATACTGTAGGAGTTATTATGAGTGCTAATGTGGGATCTATGCAGGAGTAGAGTACAGGTAAGTTAAAATGAACAGGCAGGATGTAACAATAATGGAGTCAAACTCTTTGTGGTGTCTAGGGCAGAGGGGCACAAACCCAGTCCTCAAGAACTACCAACATGTCATGTTTTCAGGATTGCTCTCTGTAGAAACAAGTGGGATAATTACTGAACCATGAAGTAGATTAACTCACCTCCACATGTTTAAAGAAATCCTGAAAACTGTTTAAAGAAAAACTGAAAACTGTTGGTAGCGCTTGAGGACTGAGTTTAGACCATACTTGCCAACTCTCCCGGAATGTCCGGGAGACTCCCGCATGAGTGTGGCAATCTCCCGCATCTGGATAATTCTGCCCACTTCACTAGGAAGTGGGCAGAATTAAGTCCCAAACGCCGCGATTCCCGGTGAATCACGGCACTTGGCCCTGCCCCCCGCTGTCAAATGACGCGTTTTGCGTCATCACATCATGGGGGCGGGTCCAAAATGACGCCATTTTGGAGGCCCCCCCCGTTACGCCCACCTCCTCCGCAGGCTCCCATATTTGAACAACAGAAAGTTGGTAAGTATGGTTTAGACACCCTAGTCTAGGATGTCCCAAACACGTTTTGCCGCTCAGCGTGACTTCCTCAGTGTTTTTTCTCTGTGGAAGGACTGATGTTGACATAACATGTACTGATTGGTAATTTCACTCCAAGGTGAATTCCAATTTATTGCTATATAAGTAATTACCTTCATTGTCCAGAGAAGAGGAAGTTAAATAAGGAACTTAGTTTATTTTTGCCACACCTTGCATTTTGCACACAACGATTTAAAGGTGCAGCTTGAAGCAAACAGTAGCATAAAAACAAATGTATTCCAATTTGAAAATAAATAAATGTATGTACACATCTATAAATGTTAATATTTTTTCTTCCTTTTTAAAACATTAAATGAATTTTCCACCTTCAGATGGCTTGTGCGTGTCACCCGGGAAACAAGGGTGACAGACAGCTAAAGCAGGGTGTATATTAAATTAAAGTTTCCTAAAGGTGGGGAAATAACCTTTAAGATATATTTAGAATCATGGTTGCCAAAATCTGATCTCCAGGGTCACACTGCTATATGAAAGTCCATGATGAGCAACTGAGTCTATGGGATAAATACCAAACTGGTCCCCTGCCTTGACCAAATTGTTTCCCCTTCCCACTCCACAGGTACTTTCTCCTCTGTCTTCAAACGCACAATCATTAGAGATATATGAAACCATAGACTTTTTATTTGTGCCGATTTGCAATAATTTGGACAAAATTTGCAACGAAATTTGTCACTGGCTTTAAATTGCCACTTCTAAACGGTGGATAGTGATTAGCATCGCCTGCTCCAAAGATTAGGAGTCCTGGGTTTGTGGGCAGACAAGATTGGCCTTGTGCAAAAAGTATATACGTCCCATCAAAATCCAAGCTCCAACACTTCAGAACCACCTCTTATAATAAATGAAACCTCTTACAATAAAATAAATTAAACTTATCTATGTAGTCTATTAGAAGTAACGGATGAAAGCCCCATCTCAGCCTACTTTGTGCTGTAGTAAAAAGTGCTTTAGTGGAGCTAAATTGCTGTCTGCACTTTCACGCAGCAAGGAACACCCCTATAAAGTGCCCTCTCTGCCCTCCTTTACCTCATTTTAACAACACGCGCTGCAAACAACCATAAATGCTGCTCCAAGGCTCATTTACACTTTCCGTTCTTCCTCACCTTCGCCATAAAATTTTGGATAAAATTGAAAATGCTGAGCCTTGTCTATAAGTTCCTCCATAACTCCTGTCCACCTTTATTTCCAAAGCAATCCATAAATCGTCATCATCATCACCATTTATTTATATAGCACCACTGATTCCGCAGCGCTGTACAGAGAACTCACTCACATCAGTCCCTGGACCATTGGGGCTTACAGTCTAAATTCCTTAACACACACAGACAGACACACAGACTAGGGTCAATTTGTTAGCAGTCAATTAAATTACTAGTATGTTTTTGGAGTGTGGGAGGAAACCGGAGAACACAGAGGAAACCCACGCAAACACAGGGAGAACATACAAACTCCACACAGATTACCGTATGCTGTTTATATATAAAAAAAAAAACTATACATTTACAAATCACACAATATACAATGAACAGATAACAAAAGTCAGGGAGTTCACCACACAGGAGCCTACTACTTAAACCTATCCTAAAAGTGGCTCTAATCACCTTTTCCCTTGGAGCGTTGTCCCGGTCGCCGAGGTACACCGCTCAGTCCTCTGCCAGTGTGGCAGGGACTAAGCCCAATATCCTCCTGCTTTTCACAGGCACACAGAGTAGCAAAGTTCACGGAGACTTGAAAGTAATCCATAGTTGGAACTGTCGCAAAACAAAACACCCAGTGGATGGCTGCACTTCCACTTTTAAACCTGGTCTGGTTCCCACAGTGGGGCTGGCTTCAAATAACACTTCCCCGCGAGTATGGGTACTTTCATCCAGGAGGGAAGCCATTGAGCCTCTCCCACATCCTCTGGTTTTAGCAAGCACCACGCTGTGTGTGTCTCCAGGAAGTGTTGTTGAATTTGACGGAGAACAAAGGACACCCATTTGTTAGGTAATAAAGGATAACTTAGTTAAGCCTCTGCTCCAGCCCTCTGTTAACCCATGAGTGTCATTTTAGCCAAGAGTGGTCCTACAGCTCACTGGTTCTTCCAGGGGTAAGACCCACAAAGTCTTAAACCATGGATCTCCTAACTTTACATGGTGTCTCCGGGTGACCTGGTGCCCTGATAACCCCAGGATAGATTAGCTCTCTTATGGGGATATGTTAGAGAACTTATCGGTATCTAAAGAACACTCCTGTAACAATTAAGAACAAAAATCACCATATTGTACAGCAACAACACCACCGATCTTGCCACAACGGCCTAACTTTCCTGCACCGCGGCCTAAATTTCCACTCGGCGACCTTAGTGGCCCCCAACAGATTACCCTGGTTATCTCCAACGTTAGCTTATATATTTGTATGTGAACACTTTTATCACTAAAATAAATAAAAATATTGTAGCTCCCATTAGGTGGAGAATATAATATATAAAAGTGTGTGGGGGGAGACACAAACACACCACACACATAAACATTATTATCCGCATAGGTAATAATGTCCCTATTACTGTAAAGTGTCTCTGATACATTTAGGGGTAGAATTCCGGAGTATCTCCAATTGTGTGAAAATACCAAAGGAAAATAGTACAATGTGACTGGTTACTGCCACTAAACAGGAATATTATGAGGGACAATTTCAGCTATTGAAAACTTCAGAAACGACGGTTAAGCTGCAATTACAGTGAGAAAATGTTGTTATGTTAGATTATTACATTGTACAGAAATCATGGCGAGCGCCCGCGGGCTCTTGTGGCAACAACATGGTGCAATTTGAACAAAGGTGCTGTAACCAGTAGCAACCATCAATTATTAGCTGGGCTCAGCCACCAGAATAATAAAAATAAATAAATAAATATGTGAATGGTTACTCTGGGTTACAGCACCTTTGTGATATTAGCACCATGTTTTATGCAGACACCCTGTCGCACAGATGAGTAGAAGAGCTAATCATTATTGTTAGAACTGTTTAATATGCTACTTTTTAAAATAAATAAATAAATAATCCTTTAGTTTTCCCTAATATTGACATAACACCAGGCATGCAGCTAGCACTCTGTTAGCAGCAAGGGAAAAATAAAGTAACCAGCATGTGTCATACAGGGCATGCTCAGTGATGAGGTAGCAAAAAAAAAACACAAAACCCCCAATTAATGGCTGGGTGAATGCAAGTTTTGTTACAGGCTCACACTCACTTCCTGTCACCCAAGTTCCTGGTTGTAACACTAGCAGCCCACACCCAGGGCTGCGGCGCTGATTGGCTACACTGTGTCAGACTCAGACTTGCGCCTAAAACTTCAATACTTCCACTTTGTGCAGCTGCAGTCGGAGCACAGTCCGGGACTAGACGCAGAGAACTAATAGAGGTAAGAAGCAGACACAACTGCCCCTGTTTACCCCCCTCTCCCCACCCCCATAGTGCTGGCTGAGCATTGCCCCGGATAGATCTGTCTGTGTGTGCAGCCAGGGGTGCAAGGTGTGGTTGGGGGGAGAGCTGCAGCTCTGCACGTTGTTACATGTCAGTCAAATATTTGCTGGGTGAGTGTAGCTCTCTCCCTATGAGTTACATAAGGGGGGCTTTTAGCATTAAAGATCTTGAATTAGTGACTAGAGGGATTTATTGTAACAAGTAAACTGCTTAACAAGGTACTTAATATGGTTTTGGGGTTTTTTTTTGTTCATGGAAATTGTGACCTACTTCCCCCCCTGCAGTGCTGACTTCCTGGAATTAACTGTTAAATAGATCATTTAAGTGCTGACTGACCATTGTGGGGTTGTTGTTACCTCTGTTGATGATGAAGTCTGTATAGTATAAATTAAAATCTACACCCCCCCCCCCCTATAGACTGAAATGTACAAGCAAACATGGCTGGAATATAATGTATGATTGACAGATGCCTGTGAAGAGTTAATATATTTAGCAACAACCTAGGGGAAATCTCATGTTTATAGCAAAATAATCAACAATGTGTTTTTATTGTCATTATTGCTTAACTAAAGTTGGTTTAAACAAGGAAATGTTTCACTTTGGGTCAGAAGCCCCCTTTTTTTTAAGGTTTCTGGCTAGCCCTATATAATGGCTTATAATTCATATTTAAAATTGTGCAAGCTGCCTTGCAGGGGAATCTGGTAACTATAAAGGTTGGATTAATGTTGCAAGTCATCTGCATCGTTCTGTAGGATACTGGAAATGTCTACTTTAGTGGTGGGAAAAGTTTGCAAAACAAAGTTATCTTGTTTCAAGTAAGCTGTCGCCAGCAGTGTGTATTTGGGGAGGGAGCTGGTATATACTTTTTTGGTTATTTTGAATGTTTAGACAGATTCGCTTGCTAAAACCCCCCACAAATGTAACCCCTTTTTTTATATACTTGTCAGATTAATATTATTGCATAGACTAGACATCTGGATAAGTAAACAATGGCAGCATTGCCTCTGGAGCGATGGGTAACAGGATGGGGGAGACAATGGTCACTACACACTTACAGTAGCACATTGCACTAGGTCAGTGTTGGCTAACCTGTGACATGCCAGGTGTTGTGAAACTACAAGTCCCAGCATACCCTTCCAGCAATTAGCTGCTATATATTGGCAAAGCATGCTGGGACTTGTAGTTTCACAAACATCTGGAGTGTCACATGTTGGCCAACACTGCACTAGGTCCAGAATGATAGAATTTCAGGATCTCTACCCTGCCTGAATAGGACATAACCCCCTGTACTGTTTGACAATGGGTGCACAGTTTGATGATCCCTAAATTGATGTTGCTTGTACCACAAATCCCAGATTAATTTATACGTTTCCACTGATATGCCTATATATACTGTGTTTCTACATGTTATTGAACACATTTAAAATGTGATTTATGCATTTTAAATTCCTATCCGGTGTCTGAAAAAAAAAAAAAAAATGTTGGTAAGAGGTTCAGAGCAACTCCCTGGGGACGGATAGGTAATAAGGTCATTTTTGGAGCACGAACATTGGGTTAAGCCATTTGTGTGATCTTATTGAAGCTCAGCGGTGTGGGATGGAGATTCCCGCTTAGCATGTGACGTGTTATAGAGACAGACTTGCCACATGGTGGGATCAGGCCTTGGAACTGGTCTGCGTCGGTCTCTGATTGGTCATGAATTCACTCAATGGTCTGCCATTTACTTGGCACAGCCAAAAAATCTTCGCTATGAAAATGTGGTGACTCGTTTATACGTTTCTATCTGTAGATCTACACTCTCTGTACCTCTATTCATAGAACTACTTCACAGGAACAGTGTATAAAAAATAAAGTGTTAACGGGAACTATGATAATCAGGAAGCAAAATTAAACAAATTTGTCTATTAACCATGTGTATGCTTGTCTGTTGATTGCTGACCATGACAAAATACAGTTAAAGGATAACTTGTCACTGCTGCTATTACATATTATTTAGCCACTTGTATTTTTAGCAAATTGCAATGTTTCAATGAGCACTTTTTACGGAGAATAATAAACCTTTGGTGTCTGTAATTTCCGAAGACAATGTGGAGGGTCCCAGGTTAGACCACCGATCTGCTACCCAGCCAGATGCACAGCCTAGTGGGGCGATGTAATGTTTCATGAGAACGCAGTTTATCCATTTATCATCACCATGTATTTATATAGCGCCACTAATTCCGCAGCGCTGTACAGAGAAATCACTCACCTCATTACCTGCCCCCATTGGAGCTTACAGTCTAAATTCCTTAACACACACACACACACACACACACTAGGGGCAATTTTGATAGCAGTCAATTAACCTACCAGTATGTTTTTTGGAGTGTGGGGGGAAACCCACAAACTCCTCACAAATAAGGCCATGGTCGGGAATTGAACTCATGACCCCAGTGCTGTAAGGCAGAAGTGCTAACCACTGAGCCACTGTGCTGCCCAAATTTCCATTCGTTATGATGCAATAACCTCACTTTTTGGCCTCGTGCCTCAACGATGTAAGTGACTTTACTGCATGACTATTGATTCTGCCAAGAGTATGGCGACCTCCGCTGCGTCTAGTCTCTGTTTATTCTTAAAACGTGTATTATAATAGGTTGCGCCAGGCTTTTCCCTACCTTTATCCAGGCTGTTCTTTTGTTGGAAACGGCCTGACCTGGAGTAACCTCAGCTTCTGTTTAATATGGAAAATAGCTCTGAATTGTTTTATGTTAGTTTGGGATTAAAAATCTCTGTGTGCATAATGTGACCATGCGCTGCGATAATGAAGAGCCTGACGCTGGCCGGCTCCGTTAGTGTACACTATGGCTGTGTGTGGTCCTTTCACTTACCAGTCACAGCAGAGTTTGTCTCTTCTCCCCACGATACTGTCCAAGAGCATAGTGGGCTAGATTTACTAAACTGTGTGTTTGAAAAAGTGGAGATGTTGCCTATAGCAACCAATCAGATTCTAGCTGTCATTTATTTAGTGCATTCTACAGAATGACAACTAGAATCTGATTGGTTGCTATAGGCAACATCTCCACTTTTTCAAGCCCGCAGTTTAGTAAATATACCCAAGTGTGTTTTCTGTTGACTTTATTGTTAATGTTGTATGGAATTTGGAGATTGCCCTCTGGAGCTCAACTTGGCAGGGGTCGGAATATACATAGCTAGGAATGTGCCAAGCGGTCATTTCAGAACACCGGGGCACTTAGGTTTGCAGGTGAATTTGGCTTGGGTCAGAGCACCTATTGTAGTTAACTTTCAAAACTGGTTAAACATGGATAGAGAGAGATTCTGTGGGCGGGGTTAGAACAACCTGTAGCCAATCATAGCATTACCGCAGCAAGAAGTGTTCTAGCTCACCTAACTCCTCCCATGTGTCCTTGTGTTAGGCGGTTTGCGGTGGGACGCCAATCCGTTGACAATAGTGCACAGTAGTTATGTTAGACTCCGGTCACGCTGCTGCTGGAATTTTGTGGTGTCCGATGCACTTTATATGAACACCGTGTTCATATAAAGTGCTTAGTGGTTAGCACTTCTGCTTCACAGCACTGGGGTCATGAGTTGGATTCCCGAACATGGCCTTATCTGTGTGGGTTTTGTATGTTCTCCCGGTGTTTGTGTGGGTTTTCTCCGGGTGCTCCGGTTTCCTCCCACACTCCATAAAAACATACTAGTAGGTTAATTGGCTGCTATCAAATTGACCCTAGTCTGTGTGTGTGTGTGTGTGTTAGGGAATTTAGACTGTAAGCCCCAATGGGGCAGGGACTGATGTGAGTGAGTTCTCTGTACAGCGCTGCGGAATTAGTGGCGCTATATAAATAGCTGGTGATGATGATATGAAACAGTCCACACATCCCTCTTGTTCAGTGTTTTCATAGTAAGAGAGTGTGATTAGTATTGGACGAAGTGTGTGTGTGTGAACACACAGACTCACACATGGTGTGTGTACCTGTGTCATTGACCAACTCTTTACTGATTGGCATTAGAGGCACAGCACAGCCTCTTCTCTGTCATATCCAGTATCTCACCTCTTACACAGATCAGTCTGTAGGTAATTAATTTGGACCAATTTTATTTTCCACACAGGCTAGTAACCCAACAAACCAAGTGACGGCATGGTGCCAGCTGGGAGGGTGGGCATGGTGCCAGCGGGGTAGTAAAAGCAGGAGGTAATGCAGTAGGGTAAAGTTCCTAAGGTGACGGTCCGAAGTAGAATTTCAGACGTTTCATTCTTTTCAAGTCTGTAAACGTTGACTTTCTCAGAAACCCGTTTTTCCAGTTTCTAGAGACCCGTTGCTGTACAATGCTGGTGTTCTGCTATATCGTACAGCTAGCCGACTGGCATACTTCACTGTGGCCCATTCTCTCAGGTGTGTTTAACAAGCCGGATAAGATATGTTGCCACAATTATAGGCAGGTTAAGACTGGGAAATGCATTTCAGCATCAAACAAATGATAAAAGTCAGAGGATAATATATGAGCAAATCACTACCCTGTAACCTCAGGGAGCAGACGCAGGCAGGAGGGAAATGTCTATTGCAGTCCGAGATCCTCCATAGGGTCTCTTGCAGTGATAGCCACTCTCTGGCTGTCGTGGAACTATAAGTCCCAGCCTCTGTCAGTTCCACAACAGTTAGCGTGCTTAAGAGCTTATATAGGGATAAGCTCATTTTTCGGATGCATTTGGGTAGAGTTTTTACCTTTTCTTTAAACTGCTTGAATGCCTGCATGATCCGTCTTGTCCCTTCCAATGACTTTGGTAAAAGTTATATTACATTTAAGAGGTAACTAACTATTCCGAGGTAACTATGCCATAGTTCATAGCGACAGGTCCACTTTTAGTTATAAGGAAGTAACTCGTGCAAAGAAATTAAACAACAAGACACTCCCCGTTAGCTTTGTATTACAAAGAAGAGAAATATCTACTGTACACGTTAATGTCTGTCTCGCAGCATTGGTGCGTGAATAAGTTGCCATTAACCCTATAGATCCATGTAGAAATGTCCGTAGTTGAGCTTGCAACCAAACCGTGTATGACTCTACACAAGCGCAAGGTGTATAGTCCACAGCTCCTAATCTACTTAATCGAGACCATGCTGGGGTTAGGGGGAGGAAGCAGCCCCCCCCCCCCCTTCCTGATTATACCACGGAAAAGGAGCAGGATATTAGTAAACCCCTCATCTTCAAGCAGTGGACCGTGATTTGTGTTAACGTAAGAGGCCTAGATAACAAACGTATACCAGGATCTCTCACAATCTGTGCTATCCCGCGTGACTGACCATCCTTCTTTCATTTCATCTTGGATGTCCTCTCGCCAACTCAAACGTCCAAAAACAGAGTTAATAATATTCCCACCCACCAACAGAAGCTTTCTACCTGGCATTTCTATTTCTGTTGAAAACATGACCATAAATCCCACCCTGCAAGTTCTCTGCCTAGATGTGATGGTTGACTCAGAACTATTCTTTTTTTTTTTTTTCCCCCACATCGGCTCTATATCTAAATCATGTTATATACATCTAAAAAACATTTACAGAATATGCACATATCTTGCACAAGACACTGCAAAAAGTATAATCCATGCACTCATCATCTCCCACATTGACTATTGCAATATTATCCTTGCTGGTCTTCCCCCAATCAGACTCTCACTTCTACAGTATATTTTCCACGCAGAGCCTAAATTCAGTGTTCTCCCCCGCACCTATTACTCCGGTGCTTGCCACCCGGTTCTTGGATCCCAACAGAGTCCTATTATAATAGAATAAACCATTCTTTCTCCTATTAGAACAGGCACTATGTGAGCACTACAGCCAGCAGTGTGTGTTAGACCACTGATCACCAGTCTTGGCAGATGTGGGCAATAGCCTTCAAAATTTTACAATATTATTGCAAAGTATTATAACTGCTCTCACCTGGCTGGCAGAGAACTGGGGAGAACACTAGATTTATTTTACTTGCAAATCGTTCTTCCTCTGCTGAGTTACTCTGTCTCCAGATTAGTTACATGTTTTTTTACCAAATCCAATATAAAATACTTCTACTAACCTACAAGACTAGCAGCAAAATTGCACCAACATACATCTCCTCACTTGTCTCAAAATATCGCCCAACTAGACACCTCATCCACACATGCTCCTATTCTCAGGTACAGGACTTTTTTCGGGTTGCACCCACTTTGTGGAATTCCCTCCCTCGCACAGTAAGACTTTCCTCTAGTCTTCAAACCTTCAAGCGTTCTCTGAAAACCCACCTCTTCAGACAAGCTTATAATATTCCTCATTGACCCTATTAACACCCTTTATACAGTTCACACAAGACAACAACTCTTGGGCCAACATAGCTGTGTGACTGGATCATATAGCTCACTATACATACTTTTTTTTTTGTCTGTCCTCGCACCCTATTTTTTTGTGATGTGATCTGGTTTGTACCATGGATGTGTTATGACTGTTTGGAGAGCTGTATAACCAGTAATGTCTGATACTCCTGGTCTCATATTCAGATGAAGCGAGAGGACAGCTTTGAAGCTCGTTCTACAGGTAAATATGCTGAAACGATTGTGTTGTCCATAGCAACCACTCAGATTCTAACCATTGTTTTATAGTATAGTTTTCCAGTCTCCCTCGACCTTTTCATTATGTGTGTGTTGTACTTTTATTTATTTTCTAAATAATCTGTTCCATTCTGTTTGGATTAGGTCATGTTATCCTCATTTAGCCTACTCCTTTGTGGCCATTCTGTCTTGCACGTGATATCTTACATTTCTCAATGTATACACAATAAAAAAATTAATAATCTTGAAACGGTTATCAAAAAAAACATGACACTGCTTAATGTTCTATTACTGTCTGGGCAAAAAACATGTGTATTTATACATATGTGTATGCCATTTGGGGATAACAAATCGCAGTATTAAGTGCCAAAAGCTACCATGGGTTCCTGGAAATAGCATTTAAAGCTGCAAGCCCATGTTTACTGTAAGAAGATACTTAGTTACTCTATTTTCCTTAACTATTCTCCTGCTATGAATGATTTATAGTTTGCTATGTGTTATGTGACTACCATGGCAACCACAGTCGCATGACATGATGTAGGAAGCAGAGGGGTTTTGAACATCAACATGCTCGTTCTTAGAGGGAGGGAGGGCTCTGACTCAGATACAGTGACCCTCTCCTTATGAACAAGCGCTGAAATGATACTGTGTTTATGCTGAGAGACTGATTTATAGGGCGACATCCTAGAAAAATGACAAACTGATTGCAAAAGTCGCAATGCTTACCTAATTTTTTTTGTGGGCTTGCAGAGAAAATCGTCAATATGTCAGAGCAGGGTGGCTGTGATCCAGGCAGTGGGTTGCGAGACAGATGGAACAGCAAAAAGTGTTTGTACTAGGCTGTGGTGGTATGTGGTTATAAGACAGGGCCCAAGGTGGTCTTAATACAACAGTAACTTAAGGTGGAAGACCTCCGCTCAACTTACGTTTCGAACAGCCTAATCCTGATTTATTTTTTTTATTTTTTTGTCATATATTTCAACAACAGTCTGATTGGCTGGAACACGTATCCGCACCTTTTTAAGCTGACTGCGCACGTCCGAGTTCTGCAGCTACGCTCTGTCGGCTCATGTGTCTGGGCATCGGGTGTTCTGTGCAGCAAAATAAACAGTGCTCAAATGCAAAATCGCACCACTCCGTTCAGATCAGATGACGTTGCATTTGTGACTCGGGAGAGTTAAGCTGGGTACACACTACACAGTTTTCAACCAATAATCAGCCGACATACGACCGCTCGTTCAAAAGTCGGGTCAGTGTGTGCAGTGACACGATGGTCGAAAGTCTGCCCAAATGGACGATTGTCGCCTCATTTGGTTGGTCGTACCGTTTAATATTTTCGTTCCAATCTCGTTTCCGCTGTGTAGTGTGTATAAACTGCCGACCAATCCACAACAGTGAGTATGAAATTAGTCATTGCTCACGACAGCATGGCTGTAAAAAGTCGCTAACGGGAGGTCCGCTCTTCCCTTTATCGTCCTAAACAAGGCTGGTGTGTATGCAGTCCATGGACCGAGCGATCGGACCATCGATCGCATGTAAAATTGCTCGGCATAAAAAGTTGGTCGAAATTTCTGTAGTGTGTACCCAGCTTAAGTTGGCCATAGATACTTTAAGCCGTACAGCTGGCCCACCGAAGATGGCAGGAGATAATATGCACCGTACTAGAGAGTGTATTTACCAAATTGTTACAGGAGTTTAACGTTTTCTTCTAAGGTTTGGAAATGCTAAACTAGCCCCAACCCTGACCCTACCCCAGGCACTAAACAAAAGCCTGTGTCCGAGCATTCCAAATATGTTTATAGAAAAGTTTTTCAATTCATTCTTTATTTATTCTTGAACTGCCTTTAATCCTCTCTGAAAATATTTTTTTTGTATTCCCCTAGAATGGCACTCCTACTGTAAACTTTACTTGGCCTTGTTTGACACTGCTCTGAGTTAATATTTTCTCAAGTGTGTTACATATCTGGTTCAGTATGTTATAAAAGTATAATTATTCACACATTTTTGTGTATAAAGTGTACCCCACGCCTCTTAGATTGTATACTTGTTTAGGCAGCGTCAGTTACAGTAGTGAGCAGAGGGGCTTTGGAATGCCTCTCTGAGCTCTATTTGCACTTTGACATCCACCGCCTCCCCTATTTGCCATCACATGACATGCTGAGAGCTGTGTGTAGCTGTTTTCCCTCCAGAGAGATTTTGAAAGGAGAGATGATTTGCAGGAGAATTGCTCTCATGCTTAACAGGCACTTAACTTACTACTTAAAGAAGAAGAAAAACAATGTGGGCTTGCTGCTGTAAATCACTGGTAGACCTGGAGATGCTATCACAAGTATAAAAAAGAAACCTTATACAAAATAAATCCATTCTAAAAATAATAGAAGAAAAAAATCAAAATATATTTGCAACTTGGGCCGTGTTGCACACAAATATTGTAGTATCTCTGCAACCCATGTTTGCCAGTACAGTTATAACAAACTTTATCAAGGACAGTTTAATAATATATGGAAAGCATTTATTCTGCTATAAATAATAAAACTTTTTATAAAATATCTATTTAAAAGGGGGAACTAGATTAATAACTTCCTTAAAGCCATGAGGAGAGCTGGTATTCATTCCTCTGTTCAGCAACCGTGATTTACAATCTCCACCCATAACGTATAGGATAAATTCCCACCAATAATACCATTATATGTTTTTATTATTTGTTAAATCACAGTGTCATCAAAAGTAATGTGGTTATGAGATTTACATTGTTACACGAGTTTTGTTGTTTAAAGTGACCCCCCCCCCCCCCTCTCTCTCTTGTCAATTGACCTTTTTTGGTTATGTAAAGAATGTCTCTTCTCACACTCATGTTGGAACAGGTACGAGTGAAACTGGAGAGAGGGATGGATATATATATATATATATATATATATATATATATATATATATATATATATATATATATATATATATATATATATATATATATATATCACATACATACACACTTCTTTTATAACGTTCTTTTGTAAGACCTAAAATAAAGGGTCTGATTTTTAAACATCTGATCATGTTGGAGCTTAAGCATGTGACAGACACCACCCTTGCATATTAATGTATATTGAGTGTGCATGCATTTAGATTCGTTGCCTGTGGAAATATTATCAGTTAGAGCACTGCTCCTAGTTGTCAAAATTTTTATTAAAAAAAAAAAGTTAGTTAGACTGAGCTTTTTTGCAAATATACCGTAAATTGTATGTATATACATTTTTTTTTATTTTATCTTCACCTTTGTTTATGTAAAAATAAATTCCAGACTAAAGTCTAGATGACTGTGTATATTTTGCTTTTCATTTCAGTTGTACGGTATGTGCTATTTATTGTAGGTTATACTGTTTTAATACTAATTGTATATTCCCTTTAATATGTAGACCTATACCCTAATTTCCTCTGCGTGTTGACATTTTGGAGGGCAAGAAGATAAGTAACTGATCTCTCCCTAGCAGAGCCCTCTATGTTCTTAAAGTAGTGTGTGTGCACAGTGGAGGCAGCCATTTTGAGATTGCACCCAAGCTGTTCACTAGAAGTCGGTGACCTCACTTAGGCACATGGTGTAATCCTAGCGACCTGATAGGCTGCATTCTCTGCCCATATTATGGCGATGTTGTTTCTCAAAGAAGTTATAGACTTGGGTTGGTCTTTGGCTTGTAGGCTATCTCTACTCATTGCATGATAGCTATTTGTGTGGGAGTTTGTGTATTTTATATATGCTGTACATATGTGAAGTCTGTAGCGTGGAAGCACTGACCTGCCGGCTCTCTATGTTTAATGCAACAAAAAATCAAAGCAATTGGTGCAAAATGTTATGAGCACAGTTCTATACTGCTAAAGATTGTGTGTGTGTGTGTGTGTGTGTGTGTGTGTGTGTGTATATGTGTAATATATAATATATATATTTTTTTTTTTAAAGTTTAATTTTTGCAAAGTCATGATAACAAACAGAGAACGATTGTCATAGTGAATACACATAACACAAATAAAGAGAGAGAAACAAAGTCTACGACCAGCGTAAAACATGAGAAGCGAAGTCAACCGAACAGTTATATTTTATTATATGTATGTATATATATATATATATATATATATATATATATATATATATATATATATATATATATATATATATATATATATATATATTCATTCTCTAATTTAATGAGGGTGCTGCTGAACGTGTGGAGTTTATAGCTGGAGTTTATACTTGGGAGTATAAATATCTAATGCATCCTGTTGTATGTGTTTTTTTTTGCTTTGTTTTGTTTTTGTTTGTTGTTGGGTTTTTTTGTTTTTTTCTATTGGATTCTTCCCCGATGAGATCAACATGTCGTATCTTCCTAATGTATTAGATTCCGGAACAGAACATAATGTTCTTGAGGTGGAACTTTTTAACTGCTACCCGACCCCCTTCCTTAGCTTATCTTATATAGTCATAATATAATTGAATTATACATGGAAACATCTGCAACTCTCTGTATCCCCCTCTGTAAACTGAAGGGGACACCACAACGCTCCCGTGATGACTGCTTATTGTTGTTGCTCCCTGTCCGGCCGTACACTATAATTTTTGGCGCACTGTCAAGTAGCCGTCCTTCACATAAGCCAGCTAGTACTCTGCTAATTGTATGCCTTGTTATCTCTGGCACTGTCATAGACTGTAATAATAGTCCAAAATCAGGTGACTGTCCAGCTAATCCCCCTTCTCCCCCCCCCCCAAAAAAAAAAAAATCCAAACCAAACAATGACAGCCCTTTGTGAGTCGTGTTGTCCGTGGAATTGTTAGATACATCCTAAGAGGGACATTCTGTATTATCTATAACGGGACCTATTGTAACTTTTCACACTTATTGTGCTTTGGGAATGATCACTATGTAACGGGCATACACATATTAATATGAAGCCGTGTTAAATAAAAAAAAAATATATTATTATTTTTATTTTATTTTTGAATATATAAATTGAAGACTGCCAGAGCAAGTTCTATAAGGATCAGCAGGGAGTCCACCTTCAGATTACTGTAACTTGTATATACCCTCCGGCTACTTTTGCTAAATACTTTTATCTTTGTTTCATGTCCTTTTCTGCTATTCATCAGGGACTTATAAAATCCTATAAACCTGTGCCTTATGATACAAATACGCTGCTGAAAGCACAGGAGGACGCCAGCAAGATAGAGCGACGTCCTGTGTAGAAATGTTTACAAAGGGGGATAGTATCAGACGTTGGATCCCCCATCGTACCCCGGGGCAGCTGCTGCCCTGCTCGGTACTAATGCGCTCTGTTGGCAGATCACAGCAGCATCTGCTCCTTGGCACTGTAGAGGAGTCCGGACACCGGAGAGATTCATGTTTTAAGAAAATAAATCGTATAGAGTGGAGCCATCGTGGATCATGGCAATTTATTGCAGCAGCGTTAAAAAGAGACAAAGAAACAAGGAAACATTACTTTGTTTATCCAAGAATTAGGCAATTACTTCTGTTGACTTTTGCATGAAAGAAAAATGACTTCCGATGTGACTTCATTACATTCCAGTGATTGCAGCTAAGCGATGTACTGTATAATTGTTTTGGGACGGCACGGTGGCTCAGTGGTTAGCACTTCTGCCTCACAGCACTGGGGCCAGCTGTTCGATTTCCGATCAGCTCCTTATCTGTGCGGAGTTTGTATGTTCTCCCTGTGTTTGCATGGGTTTCCTCCGCGTGCTCCAGTTTCCTCCCACACTCCAAATACATACTATTAGGTTAATTGGCTGCTATTAAATTGACCCTGGTCTCTCTGTCTGTGTGTGTCTGTGTGTGTGTATGTTAGGGGATTTAGACTGTAAGCTCCAATGGGGCAGGGACTGATGTGAGTGAGTTCTCTGTACAGCGCTGCAGAATTAGTGGCGCTATATAAATTGATGATCGGTGTACTCCCCTACAACTGCCACAGCAATACACCTAGCCAGTTGTTGTCTCCTAACATTGTATGTATAGAATTTTTAGAAAGGTGTTAATACTGTTTTAACAAACCGTTGACATCTCATAACTGTATGATCCATTTAATAAAACACTGTCCTCTCGATGTCTGATGTGTACAAAGGGATATATGAAACCTGCCAATAGTCCCCAAGACTATACAGGGAAGGGGTTTACAATTTAGAGGCCTGAAAATTTGAAATTGGGGATGTTGGTATGTAAAAACAGGTTTGAAAGTAAATTACACGGTCCTGCCGTCTCTTGATTTTTCTTTTGCCGTTGTTGAATAATTCCTTCCGGCCTCTATCACAAACACATCCTACAGCTGTATGGCAGCGTTTAAAAGTAGTTTTGATATAGAGCAAAAATTTGAAACGAGAGATCATGTCATGTCAGTTATACTTGTTTCCACCTCACTCTTCCGGAAATGACCATTGCGAAATCACTTTTGGTACTCTCTGATATGCAAAGTAATCATTCAGAGTCTGCCTTTGTGTATCAGCCCTTTGTGACTCAAGATAGAGACACTCCAAATCCCAGAAGAGGTCCTAAAAAGGAGGAAGTGAGCCCAAAGGGAAGTTTGGGTGAAAGACTGAGTAAATTGCACATGTGTGTTAGTAGATTTATGGCATGGTGCACCAAATTATGGAAAATCCCTTTTCCAGAAATCAAACATTCTGGATAAAAGGTGTATATTCATATCCAATGGGGGCTTTATTTCTTAAAGTAGGAAGAATATTTCTCTTAAATATCTGATCCCTGTGTTTAGAAATCTCTAAATGTTTTCTTTCTTAATCTCATTGTGCTCACAGATGACTAAAATGTATAAATTTTGTAAATCCTAGTATGAAAGCCGATGTTTTATTACATCTCCTGCCATCACACAGAGTGAACGAAGGATTCATTTGCTGGGTGGAAAGTTTTCCGTTGCTAGGTGCAGTGTTTAAAATAAGAAGGTTGGTGTAACTTGAAATTACTTTGCACCGTTACTAATTAATTATTAAATTGCACCGTAGAAAAATCCTTGAAGGTTCCTCGGAATCTTCAATACTTGACCCGCCAAAATCTTCTCTATCCTGAAACCATGCTGATAAGTAATCTGCCAATTCTGGCTGTAATAGACAGCTATACCTTTCATATAGAACACCCATAATTCCCATAACCCTCCTGGATATCAAGTTGGGATAAAGTCTCTGTTCCGCAGTTTTAGCACTGTGCGGAGTATAGTCTGAATCAGTCGGAGAATGAATTGAGGGAAAGGGTCTATTAGACGTACTTTTTGAAATTCTGATTTAAGTTCTATTTGTCCTTCAAGTGTGTTAGGTAACAAAGGAATAATGCACTCGCTCCATTCCAAGGAAGCTGCTGTTAGGCTTCAATCGAAACATTTATTATAGTTTGTAATGAGACTGGAAATGGTTAGCGAGTCAGCTAGAGTTTCAGGTTTTCTTGCAAACTATTGCCAATAGAATCTATAGAAACTACTTTTTCTCCCAGGGCCCATGTGTAAATCTCCGTAGTACGACAATAAAGTTGCTACACCGCACAGAAGCCTAAATGAAAGTAAAATTGAATAAACGTTTTCAGTTGCACCCTGACCTACGCATAGAATTGTGCAGAGTTGTTCAAAAAGTTGCAAAGTTAGAAGAAGCGTCCTCTTGTCCTTTCCACAAATCTGGCCGTAATCTGAAGTCTACTTTGATCCACTCCCTGAGAGAGTTGTGGGACTAGATTTACCGCACAACCAGAAGTATTACATTTTTGGCTAGAGGAAGCTTTGAGAAACTCTGCAATGTGCTGATGCGCACAAGCCCCATTTCGCTGTTAGTGATCCAATGCGTTTTATCTCGTGTATTTGTGTATTGTGTTGTGTCTAGTAATAATATATTAATAATAATTTTTTATTATGTTATAGAATTATGACAATATTTACTGATTCCGGTGTATTTGTTTGGTTAGGTATTTTGCGCAATCTAGGAGCCAGTTTTACGTTTAACGGTAGGCTCCATTGAATTGTGTAATCGCGGCTACTGGAGATGGCATTGCCGTCATGATGTTTGTATTTAGGTCATTAAAGTGTCTGTCTTTCACTGCAGCATAAGTTTAGTAGTTTGTTTTTTAAAGTTTTAATGATTCCTTTTTATTGTAATTCACTTTTTATTTCTGTTTTTAAAGTGGACCTATGTAAAAGCAGATGTGGTGGTTTTAAAACCTTAAAGGTAAGCGGGAGAAATGAGATTAAAAGAATGCAAAAGTATACACTCCGTGCAGGTGTCGTTCACCGGATCCGCCAGGATCCCCCATGGCTGTGCCGGTCACCACACTGCGCTGCTCTCTGACCTGCCTCTTGGTGCATGTGGCTGACGTTGTCTTCACTTTGAATGGAGCCAGACACTCTGCAGTGGTTGGTCAGTTTATTTGCATCGCCCAGACGAGGTTTGTCTGCGGAGAGCTTGGCAGAGAGGTGGGAATTTGCATACACGTTGATTTTTCTTTTACCTTTTATGTAAAAAGATTATGAAACGGAGTCTGCATAGCCATCTACATTTTAACATCCCCCCTTCCTTAGCCGGGAGCCCCACCTATGGCTCTGCTGTTTTTCCCCAGAGCCCTAGACGTAAAACTGCGCGTGGTAAGAGAGGACCAATCAGAGGTTGCAGTCAGGTTTTTGTGGCTTCTGATTGGTCCTCCGCTCTCTCACACCACAAGCCATTTTTAAAGTGGTGAATGGAATCGAGTTGAGGAGCCCCGAGCCAACAAGCTGCATGGAGCAAGCATCCAGGGCTCCGGCTAGTGAAGGACAGGGGGTTAGTAACATGTAGGTGGTAGTGGTGTAGGGAAGTCTACAGTTTTTCCCCGTTGTCTTAACTTGTATAATATTTTCTTTACATGTGCATTTACAGCCAGTAAAACAAGTTGGTGGTGGTAGGGATCATTGAGCAAAGGTCATCCCAGTGAGCAAGTCTGAAAGCATTCTGGAAATAAGTTATCATAAGCAAAGCAAAAGATTTTCATTGGGCGTTTCTGTAGCTGTTCCGTCAGTGTACAGGTCAGGCTCTGGTAAAGTGCACAATGCATTGTGACCACTTCTAACTTACCCTGGTTTGTCCCTGTTACTATTCCTGTTTTTTCTTATTGCCTAGTAAAATGTAGCTGTTTTTCTGCATATTATATGCATTGTTTACCATTCGTTCTTATTCCCTTGTCTTTGTCGATTAATATTCATTAAACAGTAGTTAAAATGCAAAACCCTACATCCTGATGAGATTCCATTACCGTGATATGATATTGATATTCTATGCATTGATGCAGTCGCTGCAGGAAGATATATTCAGATGTTGGAAACTCTGCGCTGTGGAAAGTAGTGCGATTAATGAGGCCAAATAACGAGTGCGGACGATTTTAATTAGGGGTGCTCATAGGCAAACCGAGAGGGGTTCCCTAGTACCTGGAAACCCCCTCCAAGCCTGAAGCACTGTATAATTGAGGTGGCTGGACCCTGCCCCCGCTTCACACAGCTCTACTTGAAAAGGGAGAGCTGTGTGCACCTAACAGTAGTGCACGCAGCATTGCCCATGTGTATTATAGGGATAGGAAGAGTTGGAGAGCAGCCAAGTACTGTCTAACATTATATCCACGCCCCCATGCAAACCCCCCTCTACAAATCCTGTGTTTGCCCCTGGTGCTGTTTAGTTGAGAATGTGGGTAGTGTGATAACGACCATGATTAAATAACACTAGTGTGGAAGCCAGAATTCTGGATGGAGTGAGATCACACATCCCTGCGTATAGGCTCCATACATCCGCCAACGGCACTCCAAGGATGCTTGCAGAATAAAGTCTACAGGTATAACGGCGCCTCCCTCAGGCTTCTAAAACTGCTACACTCGTCAATCTCTTCTTCTTTTTCTCCCACTCTTTGTATTTACTCAGCAGGAGAATTCCTACAGAAACACGTTTTGCAATATTTGACATGTTTCCAGATACAAGCCTCTCTTTAAGGATGGAGTGATTTTTTCTCCAGGCCAAAGATCTTTATCAATGCTTCCAGGTGTACGAGGCTAGAGAGAGAGAGACACTCTGGAATATTATTGACCTAGAACATTTCTCCTGCCGTATATAGACTTCGTGCCAAACCAATTTCTTACTTTCGTACAACAACTGAAAGTAAAATATGATCTAATTATTGACTGCCAGCTTGCTGGATGGGGAGATGAGCTGATCTGCACAGCAGCAAATCACTTTCACTTTATATGCACATTATCTACAAACAAGAATGTAAGATGTGGGTTGGCGCTTCTGCTATTGAAATGAACGCATCTGTTTGAAGTGCAAGCATAAAGAGCTATGGGCCAAAATGGTGGCGTCTGGGGGGTTACTACAAACAAGATTTTGCTTCGATGGGCGGTCCCTGTTGCAGAATATTTTCCCATAGCAACCAATCAGATTCTAGCTATCCTCTATCTAGTACATTCTAGAAAATGATAACTGGAATCTGATTGGTTGCTATTGGACAACTCCACTTTTCATTATTAGAAGGTAGAGTAAATTTACCCTCTGGTATTTTATAATGACAAGAACCAATCTGGTGTTAAATGATCGATTTATAATCGAAGGCTGCTAAAATCTGATTATTCTTTTTATAATTGGCTGTTTTTCTACGTAGATTCTAGTTTAAGTCCAAGTAAATGTATCAAGCTGAGAGTTTTCCCGGCGGGTTTGAAAAGTGGAGATGTTGCTTATAGCAACCAATCAGATTCTAGCTGTCATTTTGTAGAATGTACTAAATAAATGATTGATTGGTTTTTTTTTTCAAATCCGCCGAAAAACTCTCAGCTTGATACATTTACCCCCAGGAAGCCTTCTGCTTTGCTTCATTGTTTCTCTTCCTCTCTGTGATCCACTTCCCTTCTCTGACAAAAATGTATACTAAATTTACAGCCAACCTTAAATGTATTTATCATCATTTTTGGGGCCAAACGGATAGGAGACCTCCCCTCTCATGTTTTTACTCCCTAAGTCAGTGGTTCCCAAAGTTTTGTGTGCCCCTGATATGCTTCCAAGATGGTACAAGTAATTCTCCAGTGTTCCATTTTCTCCCAGGGCTTAAGATCCTGTCACACCCATGAGTCCAGCTAGAATTTGGCCACCAGAAGCCACATGCATGGGGCGTTCCTCTGGTAAGGCAAGGTGAGCACCTCGCCTGAGGCTGCATAAAGGACGGGCTGCCAGTCTCCATTATTTTTTGCTTTTATTATGATCAATAGCATTTAAATATATACACAACCTGGCCAAATAATACAATATTGTGTTTACCACTGCAAATACATAGCTTTTTATTTTTATATCATTCAGTGACCTTGTAAACCTGCTTTTACCCTAAGAAATGTGCGCTGATCTTCTAGGTAGTAAAAATATTGCTGAGGGAATTTCCAATAATGCTTTGTGGCTGTTGCCGTCTAATAAAATATGTTGCCTTAGAGGATTTCTCCTAAAACTTTGTGTTAAGAAGATCCATATTCCCTAGTAGATATTGCGCTGATTACACATTATTTTTATATAATGTTTCTGTTGCCTCGTGACTGCAAAAACTACAGAGGTATTTTACCTGGAGCAGCAGAGGTTAACCTTTCATCCGCGAATATATCAGCTTTGTTTCAGCAAAGTAATGTGTAGTTGGACAGTTTGCTAGGTACCGACAAGCCTGTTCTAGTTATTGAATGGCAGTGAAATCTATGGGTCAACTAAACTTGCTGGGGACAAGTGGATGTATCAATGAGCTTCATAAAGTACTGTATTTCCAACAGATGGCAGTATTTTGGGCAATCTCTATTTACAATCCTTATTGAGACTATATTAGGAGAGAGAGGTCTCTGTGCACCCCCCTCCCCCAAATGGTAAAACATTGATTTGAATAACACTTGAGTAGTGTTCTCTTAACATGTACATTGATAAATTTACCCAGTCGAAATTTTGCTGCAAGGTAACTTCTTTGAAGGCAACATTTTACACGGACCCCTGAGAGTACCACTGTTATATGGTGCTGGGAATTTTTGGTGGGTGCCCAGCTTCTGTTGTCTGTGAAGCTGAAATTCTAAACAGCCGTCGCCTAATTCTGCTGTAAAAGATTCTTGATTTATATGTTACGATTTTATTTATTTATTTTTAAATGTTCTTGCTAAAAATGTTTAAAACTTTATTTCTGTTTGTCCATGAGGAGTGTATACAGCCATACTTGTTATAATAATTTATCTAGTTCCTAAGATGGTGCTAGGGAGCCTGTTTGCTGAATTCTCTATTCAGTACAGTTGCCATTGTTTCACATCTCTTCCCCATCATCACTTTATTTCCTTACAGAAGTCATTTGTCAATTTTATTGATTTATGATCATTTCACCACAATGCAGGATCTTATGGGATTAGCCCAGAGAGGAAAGAATTGTGTGACCTCTTTGGGGGCAGGATATGAAGTAATTGGGGGGGGGGGAGGGGGGTGATGCCTGGACAGGACAGGACTGAGTCACGGACACAAAAGCTAAATTGAGCTTACAGTGCACTTCTCCAGCCATAAATCTACAACCTCCCAACATGGCCACGGCACAGAACAGGGAGTGCAGAAACCTGAGATATTAATATGCCCTTGTGACCCCACATTTACCTCTCTTGTTGGCTCCACAATCTACCCTCACCTCCAGTAGTTGCCTTCAGAAGACTTAAGCTAGATACACACTACAGAATTTTCCACCAATTTTTTATGCAGAGCGATTTTACATGCGATCGATGTTCCGATCGCTCGGTCCATGGACTGCATCCTTTGTTAGGATGATAAAGGGAAGAGCGGACATACCTTTAGCGACTTTTTACAGCCATGTTGTCGTGAGCAATGACTGTAATTTCGTACTCACTGTTGTGGATCGGTGGGAGGTTTATACACACTACACAACGGAAATGAAATTGGAACGAAAACATTAAATGGTACGACCAACCAAATGAGGCGATAATCGTCCATTTGGGAAGACTTTCGACCATCGTGTCACTGCACACACTGACCCGTCTTTTGAACGAGCGGCCGTATGTCGGCTGATTGAGCCGATTATTGGACGAAAACCGTGTAGTGTGTACCCAGCTTAAGTCTAACACTAATCTTCTCCCATTAAACCTACTGGCCCAGCAGGACCTGACATAGCCTGGAGGCGACGGGAGCAAAAGAATCCGTGAGAGATTTTAAGACAATCGCTTGCCTGCAATTGTACTATGCAAGGGATTGTCTGTCGAGCAGTTGCCAAGTCTCTACACCTTACGCAGTGGTAACCTTGGGTATACGTTTCATTTTAAGGCTTGGCTGGTTAATTGATTAATAGATTACTTCACTGTAGTTGCCGCCTTTTTTTTAATAATAGCCCTTTCCTGTTCTATATCACCCGTATTGAGGAGGAAATCGCAAGTCAGACGTGTGGAAATGGAACGGGTGCGGAAAAACACAAGACCTTTAATCAAACTGTCTAACCAGCCAATTAGATGGTCAATTAGACTTTTGACAAAAAAAAATATAAAGAATGATTACAGCCCTAAGTAATTCTCCGCCCCATATCTTTATAACAAAAGGCTCCAATTTGCCATGTGTGTGCCCTTTGTCTTGGCTGCCTGGTTATCTGTTGGGGTATTTTCACATGCTGTAAATAATAACAGATGCTCTGTATTATTTTATACTTATTTTGTTTTTTCTTTTGTCTTGCAGTAGATTTTTAATTAAAGCTGGTAGTTGTCAATTAGCAGAGCGCTCTGACATCACAGCTGGTACAGAGCAGACAGACAGGAGACTAGTTCCCTCCGGTACCCAGAAGTGACTCTTCCCCAGGCTCCCTCTGCAGCAGGCACCCCGGCGTTTGTATTCTGGTGTGTGCGCGCTCTCCTCTGCAAAGACAAGGATGAGATCATTGCAGTTGCAGGGATTGAAAGAGCTTGGTAGAGCTGTTCGGTGCATGCAGAAGGGAGGGGAGAGGGGTGTATATATGTGTGTGTGTGTGTATGAGGAGGGAGGGGGGAGAATCGCAACCAGCAAATCAATACCGTCTACAGCCAAGAATCCAATTTTTTCCCATTACGTCTTCTCCTTCTCTGCTCAGGTATTCCTCTTCAGAAGGAAGATTTGTGAAGGGAATCTTTGCACTTTATCTTCTTCTGATGGCTGTTTGAGGAACAGAATATTAAACCTCTCACATTCACCTTCAGGGGAAGATCTTAACATTCATTTAGCAGTTGGGTTTTGTGTGTGTGTAATAGATTTTTTTATTTTTTTTTATTTTATTTATTTTTTTGGGATTTTTGTGTGCAATTGGACTATGTTTGGGAGCAAGTCAGACATGCTGGGCTTCGACGTCTGTGAATTTGGTGGCCAGCTGCTGGAACTTATGTGGCTGACAGTTTGTTACAGAGGTGAGCTCATCCTATCGGTCCCTCGGGCTATATCGCACGGGAGGAGAGGTTGGGTTGGGTTCTATGATGAGGAAAATGTTCTTTTAATGGGAAAGTTCTCTCTTGGTCTTAAATCTTGCAATGTTGGTGTTTGCTATATATTTATTTTTTTTTATTTATTTTTTTGTAATTGTGTTTTATTGTAGCAGGACTGGTTGATTTTCGTTGTGTGGTTTTATTGCCGTTTGCTTTTGTAATCAGAGCGTGCCTATTGCATTGTAATCTAACAAGTGCCTATTGTCATAGTGTAAGTATTGTATTGTAAAAGCTATCTTGGCAATGGATTGTGTACAATGGGGTTTTTAGGGGGCTAAAAAGCAGGAGTACAAATATTTTATAAGATTTGTCTTAATTTCATAATTTGTTTCATTTGCAGGGGGGGATGCAGAGGAGAGTCTAACTTTCTTTTTGGGTGGAAATTGGCTGTGTACAATGTGTTTTTTTTTGTTTGTTTTTACTTGTATTTGGTTATTTGTATGTATGTATGTATATATATATGTGTGTGTGTGTGTGTGTGTGTGTGTGTGTGTGTGTGTATATGTATGTATATATATATATTAGTGTTATATAGTTTTTGATGAACTTTTATAACCTGTTATGTGCAATATTGTTGTTGTTGTCAGGTTGTGTAATTATACAATAGGTATATAAATGCTTGCTTAGTATAGCCTCTTATTGTGAGGTCCATCTGGCTGTTCGTACGTAACAGCATACGGACGACCTGTAACAGCGTTTTTTAATCTCTGATACCTGTAAGTCTGTCAGAGAAAGAGGGACAAATGCTTAATGTATATTGCATGTAGAAAAAAAATAAAATTGGGACAAAATTTAAATAACTTGTCACTGAAATGTTCAAGCCTTTCCCAACCACGCCCCCCAACCACGCCTCCACTTGATGAATCCTATTGGGCCTCTTAAATTTTGGGGGTCTGAAAATTGAGACTGTGCTGACAGAAATGGTGCTATTGGGAGGTATGGCAAAGTATATGGAGAATTATTATTTAAATACTGTAGGACATGTATTATTCATTTAAAGGAATTGTTTTGTGTATCTTCTGTCAAGCATACCTATGAAAGGCAAATTATTTTATGTTTAAAAAAAATAGGGTTGGTTTGCTTAATTACACTTCCGCACCCCTTGTATCTCAACGTTTTCCCTAGGTTTATAGAAGATGGGACCGGAAGCAGAAATCATAGTGGGGGCCCCCTATTTCCTGCATTTAAGTGCAGATACACATGCCTCGTTGACATCCGTGTTGTATAGTCCAATTGCCAGCCATTGCACAGACCCCTTTTCATATAGAGATTCTCCGCTGCAGTAGGATAGGAGGTGAATTGCTGCATTGAGAAGTGATCACCAGCTGCTGCAGCTGCAGATCCTGCGTGCAAGTGTCCCTCAGTGCTTCATGGAGCCTGCCCTGCTGTCTGTTCCCTCAAGCAGAGCAGACTGCAGATCCCTTTACATGTTCAGTAAATGGCTAGCAGGGCAGGCTACAGAGGAGCTTACGGTGTAAGCAGGTCACTGCAAATAATCTAGGACCACCTGCAGAAGTTACTCAGAAGCAGCCATAAGCCGTGCAAAATAATACAGAACTAAACAATATCTGGTACTCTACCATGTTAGTGCCAAATATGCAAATTAGAGCCATATTTGCTATTAAGAATACAAAGGTGACATATGTATGGTGCCTTGTCTGCTTTGCAGAGCCGTGCCTGGTGGCCCCCGGTCTGTTATGCAGGGCTGCTTGCCTTGCAGGCTGTCCTCTCAGACCTACCAGGCAATAACCAACACTTTCCTTCTACTAAGTGCCAGTCGGTGCATTTGTCTGTGTCTCGGAGGTTATGGTGGGGGCATGCAATGACCAATTTCATCTAAATTGCTGGTACACTTTTTTTGGCGGGGGGAGGGGTGTAAATAAAATAAAAAATTGAGGGCACCAGGTAGTTGCCCAGTTTGCCCTCTGTGACTCTGTGCCATGTTTTATATTTTACCCATCATTGGGAGCAGCTATTTTGTGTCCTGAGTAAGTATCCCAGAATGCACTCTATGAATTCACGATGAACTGTGATCATGGAGGCAGCCATTTTGCAGGCTACATTCTCATGAGTATTGGTTCAGCCAATTAAATCAGCAGAAACTGGCTACGCCGCTGATGCGTGAGGTGTTTTTGTGCAGCGCTGCAGTGAGTTTCCATGTTTTGTTTTGGTTTTTTTGTTGTTGTTTTCTTCCTTCTTTTTGCTTGAGGTAAAGTTAAATATAATTAAATATAACCCATACTGAAACCATGCGCCCTATTGCCAAATAATTGTTAAACAATTTTATCTTTTTTTTTTTTTTTTTTACTTTTTAAAGCATCCAAGAATAGAATTTTTTGTATATTTTACCTTTTTATGTTCAAAATTTTACCAATGGCAACTTGATCATTAAAACACACGAACACCATTGAAAAGAAAACAAAAAACCTGAAGTCACGTACAGAACTTTGTTTATATAGAAAGTGCATGCTGGCTATCTACATTTTGTGATGGCCATAAAAAAAGACCGTATTTTGATAATTGCTTTCCTGCACATAACATCGAGAAATAGGAAAAATGTCCTTGTTATAATAGGAGCAGGCAAGTTGTGGAACTTCAATTCTCTTCCAGCCTCTGCCTCTAGCTGGTAGAGTATGCTGGGACTTGTAGTTCCCCGATGAGTTGTTGAGCTACAGGTTGCCTAAGCTGGTTTTAGAACACTGTGGTTTGCTGTGTACTGTGTACTGTGATTCTGTCCTTTATATTGTGTGCCTCTATTGTGGTAACTCTTCTCTTTTACCGTCATCAATCCGGGAGTTATCTTTCTTATTTAGTTCTATAGCGCTACGTTTCCTATTAACATTTCGGACACACAAGTTGAGGAACCTGACTAAACTTAATGACTTGACCCAGTTTTCAAATCGCAGGATTAAGTTAAAACATTTCTAGCATACTTGGCCCTTACCTGCCGTGGGGGCGGCCATTGTGGTCTGAATATACGTTCATTGGAGTGCAGCCTTCCTATACATAGGGCACTTGTGTCATCGCAGCGGGAATCCCCATATACAAAGTGTACCTGTTCGCTGAAATTTTCATTTGTGGTTTCCAGTTTGATACATTTTTAATTTTTTCCGCTTGTACATACCCTCTTGCAACTTGTACTATTGTCTTTCTGCCTTCCATCTGTGCTTTTCAGCCATGTGTTTACACAATAAAGCAGACATATATATTTTAATTGTCCAGGGGTATGACAGAGTTCTGTAGTGCCCTCTGCATGGGATAAAATTGCTCCAGAGAGCAGAGTTGTTAGTCTCAGCTGCCCTTAGATACGACACAACTCTGTCCGGCGCTATACAGATGTATTATATTCAATAACTAGATGTACTATGTTGTATGTTTTATTAGTAGCAGGGTACATATAAGCCAATTAAACTACTTATATGTGTGATACCCCAAGATCTGAGTACCCTGAGGTGTATCTATGTGTAAATATATGTGTGTACTCATGGCTGTGTTCATGTACCTGCCTGGTTAGATGTGGTCACATTTGTTAATTGTTATAGGTGTTTATAAAGATTTAAAAAAAAAAAAAAAAAAAAAAAAAAGATTCCTGGAGGGAGAAGTGACAGTTGGGAGTGGTTGGTGGTTGCCGGGGGTGACGGTTGGGAGTGGATGGTGGTTGCCGGGGGTGACGGTTGGGAGTGGATGGGGGGTGACTGTTGGGAGTGGATGGTGGTTGCCGGGGGGTGACGGTTGGGAGTGGATGGTGGTTGCCGGGGGGTGACGGTTGGGAGTGGATGGTGGTTGCCGGGGGTGACGGTTGGGAGTGGATGGTGGTTGCCGGGGGGTGACGGTTGGGAGTGGATGGTGGTTGCCGGGGGGTGACGGTTGGGAGTGGATGGTGGTTGCCGGGGGGTGACGGTTGGGAGTGGATGGTGGTTGCCGGGGGGTGACGGTTGGGAGTGGATGGTGGTTGCCGGGGGGTGACGGTTGGGAGTGGATGGTGGTTGCCGGGGGGTGACGGTTGGGAGTGGATGGTGGTTGCCGGGCGGTGACGGTTGGGAGTGGATGGTGGTTGCGGGGGGGTGACGGTTGGGAGTGGATGGTGGTTGCGGGGGGGTGACGGTTGGGAGTGGATGGTGGTTGCTGGGGGGGTGACGGTTGGGAGTGGATGGTGGTTGCGGGGGGGTGACGGTTGGGAGGGGATGGTGGTTGCCGGGGGGTGACGGTTGGGAGTGGATGGTGGTTGCCGGGGGGTGACGGTTGGGAGGGGATGGTGGTTGCCGGGGGGTGACGGTTGGGAGTGGATGGTGGTAACACACAGACAACACTGGGGTAAGACAAATACATTAGGCGTTCACACCCCAATAAAAAGATGTACTTGTCCTGCCTGACCCCAGGTATCCACAGTTACCTTCCTTTTTATATTTGGCTCCAAAGTATCTCCAAAATTATTGCTAATCTATTAAACAAATTTTTATTTTTTTATTTTTTTTGTTTTGTGTCTTTCCTCTTTTTAGTTAACTTTTTGTTTTTTGCCTTTTATTTGCTGTAGACAGGCTGTGTATGAATATTTATAATGAAACGTTTCTTCATCTGATGATTAGTACTTTGAATATTGCTCCGCTAGAGATGTCAAGTGTCTCCTCTACCTTAGCATACCGATATTATAAGCAGGAGTGTTTCTTTTCTTGCGGAGGGTGTATTTGTGTGCAATCATTTTGGCTCTGAAAGATATTTTGCTTTTATGATTAGGTCCCTCGTCCATAACACAGCTAATATATTACTCTTCTCTTTTATCCCTGTGTACAAGTTGAGCGTTGTACCTAGATGTAATCTCATCCTCATGTATTTATTCAGCTTGTCTGTCTTTGATATGATACAGCTTCCTGTGAGGCGCTGTGCGGCGGGCTGCCGGGATAACCTGCTTATCTCTGGATTTTCTGCAGAGCGACTGAATATATTTTCAGCTTGGTAGTTTAGAGGACTGTCGGAGATATATACGATTGCCTTATAATAGTGACACAAATCTGACATGTTCGCTGTGTGCAGTAATACAGTCATTGTACGTGTTATTTAGTTGTGTGGCGGTGAGGTAATAGAGTATTGCATTTTGGCAAACGTTTTGATCCGGCCCACTTTGGTTTGCATTGTTCACATACTGCTGTGTTTTAATGACTTCTGCTTTGCTTCTTTTTATTTTTTGGATAGAACCGTATCCGCAAAGCAGTTTTGTGTCATACTCAAGGGCAACAAAAATTAATTCCTTTGTTTAGGGCAGATGATATAAAAGCTTTGCTGAAAGATGCAGATGGAAGCCAGTTAGTCAGATCTTCTGTTCCTTTATGAAGATTTACCTTCCAGTTGCTTGGAGGTGGTATCCTGTTTCTTATCCATCATCATCATCAGCTATTTATATAGCACCACTGATTCCGCAGCGCTGTTCAGAGAACTCACTCACATCAGTCCCTGCCCCATTGGAGCTTACAGTCTAAATTCCATAACACACACACACAGGTTAATTTGATAGCAGCCAATTAACCTACTAGTATGTTTTTGGAGTGTGGGAGGAAACCAGAGCACCTGGAGGAAACCCACACAAACACGGGAAGAACATAGAAACTCTAAACAGTTAAGGCCATGGTCTGGAATCGAACTCATGACCCCAGCGCTGAGAGGCAGAAGTGCTAACCACTGAGCCACCGTGCCTCCCATTGTAATATTATGGTGATTGCAGAATGACTTCCCAGGAAACTGTTCTTTGACGGCTACATTAATCCGTTTCAGCACAGTCATTCAATACGTTCTGCAATAGGTATCTGATCTTCTCTTGGCGTGAAAGAGGTTAAAGACTTAGAAGATTGCCATTTAGTGGAGATAATACATTTTTAATAAAGCCGCCAAGCCTGGAAGCAATGGAAGAGCAAATAATTCTGATTATGCAGGGTAGAAAGTCCTGGGCAAGTTATCTTTTTGCTGACTGATATCGAGAAAACATAGAATAACAAAGAGAGGCAGGTCAATATCTGAGCTGCAGTGCTTGTCCTATGGTATATGTCTAATTCTCTAATATTATAATAGGATTGAATTCACAAAATTAAATATACATGTATCCTACTACTTCAGTTAGATGAGGACTTACTTAAATGCCAGTTCAGATGCATATTTGTTTTTCATGACTCGTAAGCGCCATGGCACGTCCCCCCAATTCTAGTATTAATAGGGTGATTTATTATTGTGTGATTGGCACCATAATCTGCTGAAAATCCTGTAGTGTGTACCCAGTTTTAGAGAGTCTGAGACAGACCTGAGAGAATAGAGCTGGAGAGATTACCCGTTGAGACTGACTGCTGTGCAAGGCTTTTGTACAGACACAATAGACGCCAGATCACTCAAATGGAGGGTGATTGTTGTTTTATTTTTGTAACATTGATTACAGAAAACCATTTTCTTCATGATGGTAGTGTCCATTTCCTTCCAGCTTCTTCAGTGTCAATTTCTCAAAGGATTGGATTCCGTATTTGGAGTTTCTGATAGTAACGTTCTGCCAGCTGTACTCTGTACTTCACTAAGATGTTTGGAATCTTAACCTTGAAAGGATTCTATAGGTTTTGCTGTATAACGAATGTATAACATTATCCTAATATTCCGCTGTTGCTAAGCAGCCATCTAAGTTATCATTTGTCATGTGTCACCTAATGCACAGTTTAACTTTGAGTGGCCGAGTGAATTCTATTATTTACTAATTAGTTTTCCTCTACTCTCTGCCTCCGATCAGATCACTTTAGGTTTAAGAAAGGGAAAGAAAAAAAAATAATCCTACTTGTCAATAGATTTAATCTGCAATTAAAGAATGTTTCTCCAAGAAACCCCCAGTGCACAGAAGTGATTTATTCCACGGGGTGTGATAATTGTGATTTATTTTCTTTTATTTCTCATACCGGAGGCATTAAATGTTTGTTCTTAATTTATGTGCAGAAAACATGCTTCATATTTAGCGTTAATATAATCTATGGACACGGATCAAATTTGATGTGAAAAGGTTTTGATGACTTGGGATGGTACCAGAAGCCGGCAGGTAGCCAACTAGAAATGTCCGTTTAGCTTAATACCTAGAAGGAAGGTAGTCATGTTGCACCAAACTTGGATTTAAAAATAAATAACTAAATAGTGATCCTTAAATTCTATTGTTGGTAACCACTTCATTCCAACAATTTCAGAGTGAGATTTATAAAAGGACAGTGTTAGAGCATTATTTTATTCTTTATGGTCTGAAATAATAATGTTGCTCTGAGGGGGGGTGGGGGGCGGGTATTCAATTAGCCGCAAAGTTTCTCCAGAACGTCCGTAAGACACTTTAACAATAATCTCCCCTCATTTTTCCTCACACCCTATAGAGCTTCAAGGGAAATTAATTGGAGATTTCTACCGGAATTGGCGGCAATGTGCGTGGCGCGATGTTCGTGCTCCGCATCACTAGCCATTAAATTCTTCTCCGAAGCGTCTCACAATTCCCACTTATGTTCACAGCTGGTATAAGGGTAGGACAGTCCAGGCATTTGCCTTGAAGCAAAAAGTTTTTGAAAGCCATTAGAATTTCAGTGGTTTAAAATGGATATTTTGGAGCTTGATTTCTGGGAGACAAGTTCTGTGTTCTTTTCTTGTTGCCACCATCTATATTAGCGGCAAGGACACCTGAGCACCCACATTGATCAATAATTCAGAATAAATAACATTAGATTTTAGGTTTGTGTTCCCATGCAGCTTTTAACGTAAAGGTTAACAAAGTATAACCGTCAATGAATTTGGTGATCGGATCAATTTTAACATTTTATGGTTTGAGTAAAGCTGTAATTTAAAGGACAACTCAAACCAAACCTGAATTTTCAGTGAGGTATAAATGCACTTATCAGGTGGATTACTGAATAAGGTAAAGTAATATTTTGCATTTAAGGTTTAATCAAATTTCTTATTGATGGCTGTGGTCCAGTACGAACTTTGCACCTAAGTGTGATGTACTATAGCGATCTACTGGCGTTGCCTACAAATCTTGGCTTGATTGACCGCCTACGGGTCGGAAGTAGCACAGTAGACCATCTTTCTAACTAATCTCCTTGTACTTCCAGACATAATGGCTGACAAAGATGGAATTAAACCCATTGAAGATGACGGAGAAGATGAGCTTGACCTGAATTACAAAGCTCCCGAGAAGAAGTCTTTACAGGAGATCCAGGAACTTGACCAAGACGATGAAAGCTTGATCAAGTACAAGCAGACCTTGCTGGGAAACTTACCGACCACCGTGGGTAAGTGACACAGCGATATCTCGTGTACAGTCTGTATTTAACGATGCCACTAAACTGGCCACTCCTGGGACATAGATATCACCTATGGGCTCTCCAGCATATCGGCCAAGGGTTGTAACCCAAAAGTTAGGTAAACTGTTACACCAGTAACACCATTGAATTTAAATGAGGTTATTCCCTAGATGTGGAGAAATATGAAAGTGTTCTTTGCGTAGAAAATAAAAACACTTATTTCCTGCTTATTTATATGGAGTACTGATTTAGTCGAAGAACAAATGTGGTATGTATTCTATTAAAGTGAATATATTGTGGCATTAATTCAGTCAAACCCACTTGTCAAAGGCTTGACATAGTTATGTTATAAATGGCTTCCCTTGTTTCCACGTAAGAATATTCTTGCATATTTGTGTAATAATAAATTTCTTATTAATAAACACAGATGATCGTAGCATAGTTATATATAGTTTCACCACCTCTGGGGCCGATCAAATTTTTATTCCTTGGCAAATGTTTAACCCATCGCGTTCGTTCCTGTCCCATTGGAGCTTACAGTCTAAATTCTCTACCACACAAATACGCGCACAAGTTTGAAGCTTTAGCCGGCATCTCAACTATAATCACTTGTGCATTATATTATAACTAATGTATTGCAAGGTATTTTGCTTTACACAGCGAGAGATTTTCTCTGTGACCTGAATGTGACAGTAACATAATTTTAGTGTAGAATTTTTTATTTCATGTTAAACCTTTTTCTGAATCAGGCAAAATGTGTTCTAACATAAAACATAACGGGGTGTTAAACTTGACACCATTGACCATTTTATATTCCGTAAAACATGAGTAAACCGATATTCTGCTTTGTAACAAGATCATATTGTACCACAGTGTAACCCTTACAGATACTTTAGACAACACCCCTCGTTATAATTATATATATTTTTAATATATTTTATTTTATTAGAAATAGTGTGACTTTAAGTCTTCACTTTAACTACGAGAGTCTTTGATTCCGTCATCTAACAATTCATTTCGGCATTGATCATATTTTTTTTTTGGACGGAGTCTGAGCAGATCATATATCTCCCTGATCATACTTTGTACCACTAATTCAGAACTGGGCTTGGAAGTGTATATATAATATTTTATCTTGGGCCTATTGTTTTAATTCCCGACAATCTAGTCCCCATCATGTGCGATCAGCCATCTGTGCGCCGTGCCGGTGGGTGAACGGTAACTAGGGTTTAGGGCACTCTTTGAGGTGGTGCGAGGCTACACAGATGTGCCTTTTGCAGGTGATTTATCACACTAGCTAAGCAGGGTACTTATCTGCAGATCCTTACAGAGAAATCTGGGGAGAGTTTTTAATAGAAAAGAGGAATGAAGGGTTTAAATGGATTCAAGAGCAAAGTTCATTGTGAAATACCTTTCAGAGTCTCTGCAGCGACCAGGCTTGTAAAACGGCCTTATTCTGAGCGCTGCACGCAGGAGTATTAGGTGATGACAGCGGCCGTTTATCTCCGGAGAAACCTGTCTTATTCTTGATTTAGAGCTGGAAAACTAGCAGTATAAAGTATATCTCCTTTTGCGGTCTTTGCTGAATTAACTAGGACTGCGCAGTGTGAACGATTATTTATAACTTGTTCCTTTTTTTTTTCTTCAAAATCAGAGTGGATTATTGAAAAAAAATAAAAAATAAATTAAAACAAAAATGTAAGTCAACTACACACTATTTTCCACTACCCCCTCCTCTCTCTGGCGCATTCTCTACCTCCCTTTTTTTTATTTTATTTATTTTAATTCCCCTTCCCATTTTGTTCCTCTTCTTGCTCTGTAGTCGCACCATTACATCTTTATAGCAGATGTATCTGTGTTTATTATCAGACATCAGAAAATAAGCACCGTTACTGACCTACGCAGAGATGGAACAGTCTGTACCATGTTCAAACCAATTCTTTATTCCCACTGAGATCTGGTTTACGTTTATATTTACATTTCCGTCGCATAGTTGCCAACATTATAAAATATATTTGACAAGGTCCCTTTGCTGCTGAGCTGCGCATCCAAGCGAGTAATGCACAATACTCTTGCAGGACCTTGGAGCACTATAAATCCCCATCATACTTTGTTCAGTGAATGCGGTAATAGTGTATTTGCATTTTACAACACTTGTTGAAAAGCGATAAAGCTTAGAAGATCAGAATTTATTATACGAATAGCAACGGAATGTTGAACAGTTCCTAGTTTCTCAGGCATAATGGTAGATTCCAGTGAATTGATAGCATGTGTTCTGAACCAATATTCACAAGACCGGGGCATTTTAATCAACCACAAAGCAAAACTTACAGGGGGCATGGCCTGACCGCTACAAGTTAAATGTTTGGTCCTGTTATTGAACCTTTCACACAACAAGTCCCGACAAGATCTAGATATATCGTCACAGACTGTTAATTACGTTGGAATAGAGTTGATATTAAATTTGTGGTGCTAAAGTGGTTAGCCTGCAATATTCGTGATGGGACATAACTCAAAAACATACTGTTGGGGTGCTCCTTTCTTAAACACCTGTTCCAAGTAGGTGTCTAGAAGAAATCGTAAAAGAAGAAGCGCCAAGCAAAGCGTAGTAGCACAAATAATTTAGGTAACGAAGTAAATCCACTTGATATCCGCGTACCAAAAACAAATCAAAAGTCTGGCTTATCTGAAAATTAAAAGTTCAGGTGTCCTCTTCATAAATCCATATAAGACTTAGTCTTCAAATCGATCAGAGTACTGTTCAGCTCAAAGAAAGATAAAATATATCATTGTGACCAGAGGAGCTTACTCCACCACCCGGTTACTGCCCACTCCTACTGGTATCGCCTTCCCACCAAACACACGCTGACTGTGAATGCCAACTGCTTAGTATTTGTAGGAGAATTCCAATGCCACCACTGGGCTCCTTTGTGGTCCTTAGAAGTGCTTTCTTCTGGGGTAGCTGCTAAAGCTACTGCAGCGCCTCTTTGTTGTGGGCTGGCTGGTACCTCCTGACTGCTTACTATGGATCAGGACTGCTGGGTTGCGGGCAGAGCGTTGACAGAGAAGCTGGTTTCATCACAGGACAGCCGAGGAACGGATTAGAGTGTAGGCTCTTATCTGTAGGTCACAGGATACAGCAGGTAATAGCCTCAAGCTGAATCTTCAAACAGTGATGTTTTATTGCTTACGTCCCGACAAGGATTTTGTGCACACCCGTTAGTGGCACTGGTGATCATCCAGAGGTTAGAGACGGAATGATGCTACAAGGTAAAAAAGAGCTCTTTATATACAGTTTTACACACCCTGGCAGGAGGTAATCCAGCTTCCTGCCCCTTTAACCAATCCAGGCTTCTTCTTCCTGCCTGCACATAAATCAGCCTGGAGGGGTTAACACCATCTTACATTGCTGCTAGTGGCACCACATTGTCTGAGATATTAGGTCGGATATTTAACATCAAGATATAATATCCCCTAGACTTGAGACAATTTTATGCTTTAACAAAATTTACATCAATCTGTGATTTCCCGAATCACTTGCTGTTTACTTTGTTCAGACCGGTTCTAACACTCATGATGAAAAGGTAATCAAACTGTGTATTCAGGCCAAAAAGTGTCAGTCACTCACAGTGGGAAAAGGTCTAATTAGCATGAGGCTCCCTTTAGAAGTTACAAAACAGATTTCCTCCAACCAATTTCTATTGCATTGTTGTAGCAGAAACGTGTTAATTTATGATGCATCACAATATTTAAAAAAAAAAATTGGTACATTTGCAATGATATACAGGGGTGCACTCCACCCCTAATTGAAATAAATATCTACAATAAGTTATTTCTGCATGACCCAGCCACACTCATAATGTAGTATATTATGGAATGTGGAGAGATTCATAAGAGATGAGTATATGTGTGTACCACAACGGGCACATGATGAAGCTTGCAGGAAAGCTTAGTATTAAAACATCAGGTTTTAATATGAAAAAGATTCAATAAACACATAAAATCATTAGTACATCATGCAATACATTCAGTATAAAACATCAAGGCTTATCTGTATGAAGTCCATAGAGATGGGACCTTTCTGGCCAGAAAGAGGTGTCACAAAATCACTAGGTCCAATCGTCAAATAGCGAGACGTCCCGATTGTGGACCCTACGCGTTTCGCATGGACTACTTCCTCAGGGGGTTTAATCTAAATGCATGAAAATCAGCAGTGTATATATAACGCCCTACAATAAATCTTGTTCTAATCCGTTTGGTGTAACGAAAGACACCATCGCATCCGAGGTGCGTAAGTGATGTACGCCTGTTCTTAACCCCATCACGGTGAACTCCATTCAGATCGGCCTTGATGTTTTATACCGAATGTACGCATGAATGTCCATATCTGTGTTCAAGGTGTGTTCTTCTCTAAACATGGAAACCGTCTCTTCCCCTCCATGGTAGATTTCAGATTAACGTATGATGGGTGAAGGGGATAGAAGGGAAGTGATTCGATTTTCTTTGGTGAACGAACTGAATAAGTTCCAGGTTTATATGGGATCCATGGTACACGTCGCTCGTCAACTCTCAAAACACCCAAAGTCATGGTTGTAGATAATGTATCTGTAGCCTTTCTAATTGCTAGTGTTATATTACCATAAAAATATATTAAAATTACAATTGCGTCCGGGTATCTTAAGCGCTAAGACCCAATTTCAAAGCGGCCACACAATAGTTTTAATATCATCGTCCACCATTGTCCTAGTTTATTTTATTCCTTTTCAATACAGTGTCTGGCACGTTGAGTCAACCACAAAATGTTTTATTTGATAAATTTAGCTTGTCTGGCATTCAGGTATATGTCAGTATGTCTGTAATTGGTGTGTTTAACATTTTAGACCTGAAACTTGTACACGGGTAAATGGAAATGTCCTTTTTCTTTAGCCCCCAAAGCATCTCGGTTCTTTAAATGCCAATAACCCGGATATCTATTGTGAATTGTGAGTGATGGAGCCAAGCCCATGTCTAATAAATTAAATTGTGATCCTTCTGGAGCTTGCAGAAAACCATTAAGAAATCTGCTTCCTGATTGAATTACACGTTAACGTTGGCTGCCAGTAATATCCGTATAGAGCTTGTGTGTCAGTTATGTGAGCTGCGATCAGTTCATGGCCTGAGATACTGAAAATAAATATAATATCATTTATTTATTTTTTATCAAGAATCAAGCTTTTGAGACTAGCATATAGGCTTATTATGGGAATGGTCTGTAACAATATGGGAATAGAATTGATGTAAATATTTTATTGAACTAAAAAAGAAAAATGTGTTGCTTGATTTTGCTTAGCAATAGGTTACATTAGCTTTACCAGTGGTGAATTTTAAGCAGCAAATCGAGGGCTCGTAGATGCCTTTCTCCGTTGTGCCTTAACACCTAACCATAGAGAGATCGCTGCTCTGTGTTTTAATCCAACTCTTTGTGCACGTTGGAGTTCTACAAAACAAATGTCGAATCAAGTGGTGGAAAATGGCGCGTGATGTTTTCATGGTCTTCCGTTAAAAAAAAAAAAAAGCACTTATAGTAGATATCGTTTTAGATGGGGGAAGAAAGGGGACTATCCTGGGAAAGCAGACACATGGAAGACCTAACCTTACACTTGGGTGATCCACTGAAACTGAGAATGCCCTTGTGTAACCAGTTAAGGCTGTGTATTACAAGGTTAAATGTTCTATCTGAGATAAATGAAGTGTTCATACTTGCTACCTCGCCTAACGTGGGATTTAAAGCTGCTTTAAGGTGGAGCTTCTCTACCTGGCATTACTTTTGTAGGAGCCTGGGTTTGTGTGACGGGCTTGCAGCCTCCTAGTTAGCAGTAATACTCAGCATTTACTGTTGAATTTAAGACCAGGAATGACCAACGGACCTATAAGTTTTAAAACTGTTAAATAACATAATGTAGACATTGGTCATCCCTGTAGTCCGTAATGGAGGGCATGTAGATTCAGCTTCTAAGAAACGCGAAACAATTGTCTATGCAGCTCTAGTTTATGGGCTTGGTAGAAAAGGCTTTTGTCTTGAATTTCAAGCTGTTTTTCTTTTGAACTCGTCCACTGTTCGTTCTGTATATACTTTTGAGATGTTGTTGATGGTAATTGATATGATTTCTTCCATCCTTCTTTCATCCATTTTTCCTGCATTGTGACTTTCCCCAGGTCTTGGTCCCTGCATGTGCGTGTTAAATCTTCCAATGACCTCTATGTAATGTATTTTGTAGACTTCTTTCACAGGCAATACGTCCGTTCCTATTGGTTTCAGCTGCAGGGATGATTGACAGCTGTGTTATCGGAGCGTTTGCACCGCAGTCGTTTTTTTTTGTCTTATCAAAGTCGTCCCTAATTTCTCTTATACTCCCCGATGGCACTTCCCTTTTGCGCGCCTTTAATAAATAATAGATGAGCTCTCTCTTCGGCTGATTATAAAGCGGTCTCTAGCTGCCCTTCCCTAAAGAAATCTCCTGATGCAGCATATACAAAGCTTTTATTAACCTGAAATTATGCTGGGGTTTGTGTTCAAAGACCTATATAGCTGTACACCGTCGTCCTGTAAATCTGAGAGTGCCGATTACACACCAGCATTAAACAGTGTGAACATACTAAACTCATTCTTTGGGATGGATTACAAAAAAGCCCTTTATAGGGAGTATATGGTTTGCAGTAGCATAAATAGAAGCCCATTGGTTCTAGTGTGCCCTCCCACTATTAGATGGCACTCTATGCGCGCCAGTGAACTGAAAACACAGGCTGGCACGCAGGGCAGAGGCCCGGCCTGGTGGCTGGCGCGCAGGGATCAGCTCCACATATAGAATGAAACAGAGGGCGCACTTATCCTGCAGCTTAGAAAAGGTTAATTGTAACTATAATCACAAAACGGATGTCCAGAGCCTTATCTGACAAACGCGTCAGGAGAAAACAAACCGTCTTCGAAGTGGTCGACCGTGAAAGCGTCAAAAGCCTCTTGGTATCCGATTCAAAACACAAAGGCAAGCAAACCGGTTAAAACTTAATTACAATAAAATATCCATTAATGCTTATACTTTACCCTAACGCGTTTTGGAGTAGCAAGATACATGCAGAAGTAGCAAACCAGTTTCAATGGTTCGCACATGTGAAATGGATAATTAACAGACTGATGAAGCAGGAGGGAGCTTGTATATAGTAATTTCATGTTTATTATTCAGCTCAGTCATACGCAGCCTTTTTATATATATTAATTTCAAATAGAGGATTTACTTGCTCTTTAGCTAACTGATGGCTATTCACACAGTTTTATTAACCCTCTCCCCACTCCATTGGATCATCTTCTGAAGTGTAATTTACTCTCTGCAATAAAGATGCATATAAATGATCTCACATCTTCACTGCCCACAAATGAACTGTGTGTGCGAGAACTCTGGTAATGTTGTATGTTTTTATGAGCATTCTAATTAGAAGGAGGGAAAACTCTGAATAGAATCCCTGAGCATATGGTTCTTTGATTGCAGAGAGGGTGTCCATGGAGGGTACTGGATCTGGGGATACCCATAAGAGTGTCCAGTATTAGGACTACGTTCAAATTGTGGGATACGTTTTCATGCTTCCAATTTGGTGATAAAGCAGAATTTAATGTGTTTGATCACTGGCGTCCTTGGGCAAAGCAAGTTCTGAATACTAAGGACTGTGTGTGGGAGACTTTGAGACCATAGCATGTATTAATAGTATGTTCATTTTTAATTTGCTGCCATTTAATTTTTTTTTATTTTTCTTTTTTTATTTTTTAACATAGCCATCTCTAATACACAGACTATAGGATGGAAACCCTGTAGGAAGCTGGGTTTATGAGATAAGATTTTTCTGCCTGATCAGTTGTAAAAGTTGCTGATCTACAGCTGTTTACAGGGAGTTCTCCCTCTATTAATATGTATTCTATCATGAGTCAAGCAGCTCTGAATTCTGACTTTTCCTGGTGTCTAGGGAAAACAGGGTGGGTGCTCCCCCTATTGGACTAATTATACTATACTATATTATTTTAAAAAAATGTCCCAGATTTTTAATTACAAGTGTTATAATCCGGTTGCCACATATAATTCACATCTATAGGTCAGCCTCCATTCATAGCCAACCAGTGCAGTTTTAATTTCCCCAAGATTGTCTTACTATATTACAAAATAAATATTGATATTAAATGTGAGTTTGTCACTTTTTGGACAAAAATGAAATAATTTCTCTGTTCCTATGTAAGATACCCCTTTAAATCTGTTTGGTTGTTGTAGGCAACACCTCCTTTTCTACAGGAGTCTGTGGCACAGGTTTCAAAAATGGGTCCCTGGCAGCACAGAGTATATCAGGAGATGAGTGATGTGTTAGTGAGGACAGGGCTGCATGTGACAGGGGCAGTGACATGATGTGAGGAGGGGAATGGAGGCACCAGGAAGCCACAGACAGTTATATAGTGGAAGGAGCAGGGTCCCCTGCAGCACAGAGTAGTGCTGTGAGGTTCCTGTGTTATGGTGCAGGAAGATTGTGGTTCCAAACCCACATCCGTCTCTGTGGCTTTGACACCTAGGGCTACATGCTGCTCTTCACGGGTCTAGAACATGAGGAGGCATCTGCTTAACTTAGTATCTGGCTCTACTGCTTTCTGTCATATTTTCAGTCCTTGGCCACACCCGATAACTTAATTCTTGGCACTAAATTATGTCCTACCCACCACTTGCCACCCGGCTGTGCCCTCATTATTGTAGTTATATACACACAGAAGAAAGCGTGCAAGGGGAGGATGCATGTAAGAATGTGACGGAACAGTATAAGTAGCAGAGGAATCGCCTGTATCCATACAACTTTAGGGGGAGATTCAGTGAGTCTTTGTTTTGCTAGCACACAATGCAAAGAAAAGGTTAGAGCCCCTTTAAGTTGTGGGGGGTTATTTTGGTTTTTTTTATGTATTTTTTTTTTGCATAGTAGTCATTTGTGGCTCAAACTTTAGCCCATAGATGCAGGCTTTATTTTCAGGGTTTAAACCAATTTAAGCCCGGGAGGGGGGAGACTCTGCTCATCAGCCTATATGGAACATTTTAAAGGAAAATAAATGCTGGTAGCCCAGTGACTCTGAGAGAGCCCAGTATAGGACCGAGCCGGAGGGCACATGCTGCCCAGCCCCTGATGGTTAATATGTAGGCTAATGGCTTTACAGTTATAATGATTCCATTGCTAATATATGATTTCTCTGTATCTCTTGTACAACTGTGACTTATATATTAATGTATTTCGCATCATATTTTGTTTTTCCAGATCCTACGGTCCCCAATGTGCAGGTAACTCAGATGGCTTTAATGTGCGATGAAGCTCCAGGGCCCATCACTATGGATTTAACAGGTACAATTGCTGATAATTCAAAGCTAATGTTTTCCTATTTCTTTTTTGTTTCTTGCGCTTTCCAAAAGACCACTCGTTTTAGTTTATTTATTTTTTTTAGAAAGTGCGGAATTCCTGTAACGGAGAATCTTTTTTGACTGTCAGGATTTTTAGACAGAGGGTCAACTTTGTAAATAAAAAAGTGTGGGTGTTTGCTGGTGGTTTCAAATCTGCTGATTTGTGGTAGATTACAAGCCACCGTGACTATGTTCTATGTAGAGGACTTCATACAAACCACACTTCCACTAAAGAGTAGAGTCGTTAGATACATGTGATGTGGATACACTCCTGGATAGTGTATCTAACAAATTAAGTTATTCTGGCTCTTGTATTTACCAAATAGACCTTATGGAGGGGAGGAGGGGGGATTCAATTCAGGGGAAGTCCTGTAGGAGTCTTGCACGTTGTGTGGCTGTGCACACACTTTAGGGTATTGTGGTACATTCTGAGGGGTTCATACAGGTCCTTTTTGCTGAAATGAATTTTTTGCTTATTTGTAATAACGTTCTAGACCGTTTTTGAGACTTTTTTTTTTTTTGTTTTCCCTCTGTAACAGCTATGAGCAAACTTACATCTGCCACCCCTTTCCAACTCTCTATGGGGCAGATTCAATTAGCCGAGAGGTGCTGGCATGGCCTTGCTGTCCAGCTCCGCATGTTGCCTGCTAATATAGAAATCCCTGCTCATTTTCTTTTCGTATTTTTATGGGACGCATGGGAAAACAAGCGGAGATTTTCGTAAAACTCTGCGCCGTGATGTTGCAACCTGAAATCATTACATACATGAGACGTCTGGGGTACTCATCCATCTGTGGCTTCACATTAGATCATAATCATTTATTTATATGGCTGCCTGTATATTCTGTAGCGCTTTTTTGAACAAACACAGTAATAAAACAATACTGTGTAATACAGAAAGATGGGTAAGAAGGAAAGCAAGCTTACAATCTATAGGGACAATAGGAGTCTGATACAAGAGGTCAAGTACCACACATTGCATATTGGTCCAGCCAGAATGCAGAGTTATATAGTGCCTAGTGAGCCATGTGATCAGTCACACAGCAATGTTGATCAGGGGGTGGGGGTCAGAGGGTTGTTGTCTTGTGTTTGCTGTGTAAAGGGTGATAATATGGTAATCTAGGGAGATTAAGAGGGTGGTTGAGGAATATTATAAACTCGTCTGAAGAGGTGGGATTTCAGTGAACGCTTGAAGGTTTGAAGACTAGAGGAAACTCTTACTGTGCGAGGGAAGGAATTCCACAAAGTGGGTGCAGCCCGAAAAAGTCCTGTAACCGAGAATGTGTCCATATACCAAAATGGAGTCTTCCATTTGGAAGCTAGTGAAAAAGACAACGTACATCAACGTCTTGTAATTATTTTCTGCTAAAATGACGTGCCAATTATGATGCGTGCCACATTCATTTAAGACTATTAAATCAGTTCATGCAGTTATGTATTTCTGACAGATTTAATTTTATCTGATAAGAGCTGTAGGAAGCAGAAATTGGGGAATTGATATCTGCATATAAACGGTTTAGTGTAAATGTACCATATACAACCATAACGGCTCGTCCTTCATATTAATTTACTCTCCCTGGAGAAGTTTGCCATTTATTAGGAGGTGTACATTAACCGTTCCTTAACATGTACCGTTATCTCACCAGGAGCTGCATTTACCACATATTACTCTGAAAAGCTGAGTCTGGATTAAATGCAAATGTTTAATAGTTCAAAGGCATTTGTTCTCCAAAGCGTTTTTAAGGAAGACAGATGATTTTGTCTTAGACAATTGATACCTTGGGCTAGATTTACTAAGCTGCGGGTTTGAAAAAGTGGGGATGTTGCCTATAGCAACCAATCAGATTCTAGCTGTCATTTTGTAGAAGGCACTAAATAAATGAAAGCTAGAAGCTGATTGGTTGCTATAGGCAACATCCCCACTTTTTCAAACCCGCAGCTTAGTAAATCTAGCCCCTTGTGTTAGATCCTGTGGTGGACTGGTTGACATATGGGCTTGCTTTATTATCGATCACCTTGGATAACTCCACATTTACCTCTTCTGCTGCCTCTATTCCCCCCCTCTGATTGTGTATTGGTAAAGCCCACAAGTGCTGTGTTTATATTTTAGTCCTCTTGTTTATTGTGAGAGAATATTTGCCCAGAAGAATCTGCAGAAATTTGTAAGGAAGAAATGGATCTATTTTTTGTTAAATTAAAATTTAAAACAAGATTTCCAACAACATTACTTCATTACAGGACCGGAGCAACTTTGCGTCTCGCTGGAATCTAATGGAAAAGTAGCCTGTAAATATCTAATCTGCTATCTGGAACACATTTATAGGAACATAACGTGCAATATTCTGATTATCAGTCACCGCTCCTTTACTGATGTCGACTTTATGCGATGGAAACTGCTCCTCGCACAGTTACACTCTCCCAATGACATCACAGAAGTTCAGCGCTACAGCCACACCCCCCCCCAGTGATGTCATCATTCACTCTGGGCTCCTCCTTCCTTGCCTACACGGTTTCAACTAAAGAAAATCAGTACACCGATAAATAAATTCTTTATATTTTGTCACTTCGTTGAATTGAGCTTGGGGCCAAGTGGTTTGATTTTTATATTTCGAATCTTATGAAATTTGGTATTATTAATGGTTAAACTAACTTTTGCAATTACATTATTAAAACTAGTATTTTGGCAAGCTACAGCTCCGGCAGTTGTGGGACTCTCAGCTGGCCTTGCTAGCTTGTGCACAAGTAGGCTGTATGCTGAATTGTTGTAATATGTGGGTAAACTGAAGAGTGAGGATATCTGTCTTTAATCAATAAATTGTCTCCCTGACGGCCTTTTGTTTAAAAAAAATTAAACCAGATTTTTAGCAGCAATGCTATAGTCTTCTAATAGGAGAATTCCCATTTACTTTTTCCTCTTGGGCCCCCAAATACGGGAACCGCTCAGGATTCAGAAGACCGGTCCGCACAGAGCTACTTGTATTTGAGCTCTTCCAATGTTCTCAGTGGCAGGGTACTGAGGGGGCTGTTCAGTCTAACTCCTTTAACTGTCAACACATAGCACAAAAAGCCAAGAACTACCGCTATTACGGGTCTGTTTCTGATTAGCACACAGAGCAGTGCCACCCATTTTGAAATGCATCCATCAGTCGGCAAAACCTGGGATTGAAGAGCTGATGTAATAGGAAATAAACATTAAAGCATCACTTTGGTCAGAATACAGAAGACCAGAAAGCACAGCTCATGATCCAGTGCTCTAGTGTCCTCTAGTGGTTTGATTACATAATTACAGACTGAAAACCAATATATTGTGGGAAGAGGGAGGGATAGATATCAATTGTGTATGGGGGGGGGGGTGAACTATACTGAAGAATAACCATTCTTATGATGCATTATACTTATCCGTTCATATATTACGTTTATGTGAATAGTCTGTATTTGAGACCAAACCTTTTCGGTCGTGATATTAACCAGTGATCATCCATACTATTGTTTTCTGAACACTGATCTCTGGCACAGAGGAATGGTGTGTGTATTGTGTATATAATATGTAACTGCAGGTTGTGCATTAACAATATACTTTTCATTTGCAGGTAATGTAGCGTCCCTAAAGGAACAGACCTTCGTATTGAAGGAGGGTGTGTGCTACAAGGTTAAAATTACTTTTGCGGTAAGTTAAAATATTTGAAAATGTGCTTTACATATTCCAATAGACACTTGAGCTATGTGTGTTCCACAGTAGTTATTTAACTTTTGCTTCCATTTTGTGATAAATTACAGAAGTGGTGTTCTGGCCAGATGTGTCCACTAACAAAAGCAATTTGCCTCCACGCACCACGTCGTGGCTCCTCTGCCCCCTCCCCGGGTCGTGGCTCCTCTGCCCCCTCCCCGGGTCGTGGCTCCTCTGGTCCCCTCCCCGCGCCGTGGCTCCCCTGGTCCCCTCCCCGCGCCGTGGCTCCCCTGGTCCCCTCCCCGCGCCGTGGCTCCCCTGGTCCCCTCCCCGCGCCGTGGCTCCTCTGTCCCCTCCCCGCGCCGTGGCTCCTCTGTCCCCTCCCCGCGCCGTGGCTCCTCTGGTCCCCTCCCCGCGGCAAAGTGCTGATATTTCTGGTTCACCTGTGAGGTCCAGTACCTATACTATGTTCTAGTAATAAAGTTCTATTTGTCCAATCTATTCCTTAAAAAGTTGTGGAAGCGGTTTTGTGTGCTTTATAAGGAAAATAGATATCCGCTTTTCTCTTCAGACCGTATTATTTCCTAAATGTGTAGGGTTTGTTTTTTGTTCTTTTTGGGGGGAGGGGGGGGGGGGGGGTTCAGGCAAAGTCTGCCTCAACAACTTGCTAAGGAAATGTATTGGTTAAGAATACTTATTCTTATATATTGCTAGAGATATGGGAATAATGTATTGCTTTTGATTGGATGAACTAGAAGATACGATGAGCATTTCATCGTATGACCACATCCACGGATCCCTGTTTGGTACAATTCAAAACCAACTAGATCTGTGCAATCTGATCTTCTGATCTCAATCAGCTAATCCAGCTTTTCGTAAATGGCATTTATCCACATATTGGTCATCTAGATTTCGATCTGAACATTATTAGAAATCCCAGTCTGTAATGCCTACGTATCCTGCTAATATCTCCATATTGGGCGCAGTATGGCCGTCTCTGTGATAACACATGTGGACGAATTTAGCATAATAAGTTCTCCATTTCTTGGGGGGGGGGGGGGGTTGGGTTTTTTTCTTTTTTGTTTTTGTTTTTTTCCCCTTTCCATGTCCACAATCTTAAATCGCATTCAGCTAATTTTTCTCTTTGCTTTTTGCTTCTAGGTAAACAGGGATATAGTTTCTGGGTTGAAATACGTGCAGCACACCTTCAGGAAAGGAATCAAAGGTATTCTGTTCAGTGTGCAGACTGCAGTTGTGATATCAATTGTGCCAGAATTTCTATGCTTCCCTCTCGTGTTATAATAAGGGCTTGATAAATTAGCAATTTTATGTTTTTTTTATTGATCTTTTGTGGCCTAATTTTAAAATTTGTGTGTAAAATATAAACATAAATGAACCTATTGTATTTCATTACAAGAAAAAAAAAGTTTCACTTGTGATCGTATTCTGTGATTTTTCTGTTTTCCTCTTTAAGATACAGTCACATTATATATTATTATATATATATTATTGTTGTCCGTCAAATAGTGAGAGCAACTTGCGCGCTTGTCGTTATCATGATCAATTAATCACTATGACGACCACTGTTTGTGTTCTTAGTCCCACAGACTGTGAACTGAGCAAGCGGCTGTTGAAACGGTCTTGCGTATAGAAGCCATGTGTGCCTCTGTGACTATCTGACCGTTGGTTTAATAGGCGTTTTAACCCGCGCTCGTTTTCCGTTTAATACACTTGAGGAAATGCTTTGCTGCCCATTATTATTATTCGTACCTTTTTATAGCCAGGGCACATGAAATGACTTATGCAGCATTGATTTAAATCGCTGCTACAAAATGTTGAAGTTTTGACGCTAAGGTAATCTATTTAAATAAATACCAGTGGCCAATGTATGATCACTGTAAGTGTTGTTTGTTTGTAGCAGTCAAGAATGTTGTTAGAGATGGTGGCAGCAGATTCCGTAGCGCTTTACAATTGGGAGCAAACCGTAATAAAACAATACCGGGTCATTCATTCATACATACATACATACATACATACATACATACATACATACATACGTAGAGTTAAGAGGGCCCTGCTCGCAAGCTTACAATCTATGGGACAATGGTTTGATACACAAGGGTAAATGGGTACATCATATTGCATATTGATGTCTGTTATGCAGATGGAGTACTCTTTATTGCAGAGAAGACCTTGCTATCGGACTGAATGTTTTGTTGGCATTTGCAATCAACGTCCTGAAAGTAGCACAGATATTACAGGTCACCCTTTGCCGTGGTGCACCATCCGCGGCAACAAACTCTACTCCATCTGTATATAACTATAGTATCCAAAGCCATATTGCTCACGATGGATTAAATAATAGTAATACCTGCTCAATCTCGTTCTGTAATAGCGTTTTACCAGTATGGGATAATCATAGAATCAAGACATGTATAAACATATACTAATGTTTTAGTGTAATTAACGAAACGTGTTCTGTTCTGTTCGACAGTTGATAAGGAAACGCACATGGTCGGCAGCTACGGGCCCCGGGTTGACGTGTACGAATTTCTAACGCCTTTAGAAGAGGCTCCTAAAGGAATGCTTGTCCGCGGGACGTACCACGTTAAGTCCTGGTTCACAGACGATGACAAAACCGACCACTTGTTCTGGGAATGGAACATGAATATAAAAAAGGAATGGAAGGACTAGATTGAACCCTCTACGACTCCCATCATAATTAGGGGCAAATAATACCACATATTTCAAATTGTACAAGATGTATTATGGTTTCTACATCTGTTTTCTAATAGTTACTTGTAGTTTCTAAAAAAAAATAAAAAAAATAAATGAATAACTCTGCAAACATGTAAAGACAGTATTTAATAAAAAGATAAATCTAACAATTTTGGGAGGGACAATGTTAAGAGTGGGTTTGTCGATAAAGCTAGGTGATTATCAAATTTTTTTTTTTATGTTACAGTAATTGTGTTACTATAATATGTTTTTGTATTTTTTAACACCTTGGTGTCTTTGGCACTTTCTGCCCCTGGAATACATGCCTTGCATACTCTTAAAAGCTTACAAAATGTGTGGTTGACTTAGTTGTTAATGATCATCGACCCCCTGTAAGAATAAATAAATGTTTTTCTTTTCAAAGGAGAATTCCAGTCTCTCTCAAACATATTACCCCACACAACCACCAACAATATGGTAGGGGTCTCTTCCTTTCAACCACCTGCTTTACCCTATAGGGTCTTGTTCCACAGGCAGCAGTGATCCAACGCCTTGGCTCACTTTGACGATTCCGTAGACTCAGATCCTCGGAGAGTACACAAAGTTGGGTTGCAAGGGCTGAGAACAAATTTGACGCAAACTGTAAGGTGCTAGAGAGAGAGTCCAGAGTTGTAGATCTGGTTGAGGAAAGAGGGATTGAGGAAATTGTTTAGGTAGACTAGAGTTCTCCTTTAATATTTTCTCTGCTTATACTAGCAGTGAAGAAGGGGGGGGAGCTATTCACAGGAAATCTCACTATTCCTGAGGAATTCTGGGTGAGCTTCATGCCTTAGTTGAAACAAAAACATTATGGCTCATTTCCATTGAGGTCTCTACTGATCTCCTATTAATAAGGCATTCATACAAGCCCCCCTCCCAAAAATGTATTTGGATGCTCATAATCATTTGTGTACAGTACTTCTCTGGAATGTCCGCGTAGAAGACAACCAGGTCATAGAACTTCATAAGGTTTCCTAGATCGGAGTGATCTGTCGCAGATGCTAGCTAATGGACAGACATTGTACAAGTTGGTGGAGTCAAATCACAAAGAAATGGTCGATGTCACTAGACACACACAGGAGAATAAGGGACTTGACATGTTATGCTATTTGAGCTTTTTGACCCATATTAGCAGCCATTTAATCATTGGTTACCAGCCGTATGATGGGGGTTTTGTTGTTTGTGTTGGGAGGGAAGAAAATAACCACATTGAGAAAAAAAAAGGACAAGTTACAGTGAAAAGACACTTATAACACTTTCAGTAATAAAAAAGAAAATGCCCTTAAATCATTATTGTATAGATTGTTTTGTTGTGTCGCTTTTCTGCTTGGATATCCTGTTTAAATAACCTGCAGGTGGTTACTGCCGTCGGTGAAAAACCTATAACCTAATTTTGGACACGCATGAGTTAAAAGCCCTCATGTTTATGGCCCCAATACAAGTGCATGCTTCAGTGATGCACTCCAAATCCTTTTCTCGGCACTCCGTAAACCTAGTCGGGAGATGTGTGGCCATTGGTCTGTGCCCATGGGATCTGGAAACTCTGCCTGAGCAGCAACCGGTCAGATAAGTCGACCTAGTGGTTTTACCTGCTGCCAATTTCCCCCACACACACAAGTTGTGTTGACGAAATCAATCACTGCAAAGTGTCAAATGAGTTCTGGTTGATCTGTCATTGAAAAGGCAGCCCTATTGGCTTAATGGACAGCTATATGTAAACACCAAATTTTTCCTACACTGTATGGCCAAAAGTAAATGGACACCTGAACATCGCCTCCATATGTGTTTGTTGAGCATCTCCTTCCAATACATAGGCATCAATATTGAATTGCTTCCTCGTTTGACAATATAACAGTCTTCACTCTTCAGATTTTGGACCATGGCTGTAGGGGTTCCACATCCATTCAGCTACAAGAGCACTAGTGAGGTCAGACAATGATGTTGGGTGATAAGGCCTCGCTCACAGTTGAGATTTCCAATTCCTCCCAAAGGTGTTTGATGGGGTTGAGGTCAGGGCCAATCAAGTACTTCCACACCAAGCACGGGAAACCTTTTTTTTAAAAAAAAATTTTTGATGAACCTCACTTTGTGCATGGGCGTATTGTCATGTTGTAACTGGAAAGGGTCTTCCCCAAATTGTCAAAAAGTTAAAAGTACACAATTCTCTAGAATGTCATTGTATGCAGTAGCATTTCCTTTACTTGAACCAAAGCATGAAAAACAGCCCCCAGACCATTAATCCTCCCCCACCAAACTTTACAGTTGGCAGGAAGCCTTCTGGCATTCGCCAATCTGATTTGTCCGTAAGACTGCCAGATGTTGAAGCCACTCCAGAGAGCGGGTTTCCGATGCTCCAGAGTACATAGACTGTGCTTCACACCACTCCAGAGAGCGGGTTTCCAATGCTCCAGAGTACATAGACTGTGCTTTACACCACTCCAGTCCATGTTTGGCATTGTACTTGGTTATCTGAGGCTTGTGTGTGGCTGCTTGGTCATAGAAACCCAATCCATGAAGCTTCCAATGAACCGCTCGATCTCTGCTGTCTCCCTCCAACAGTCACTACATTGGCTTCCCATGGCCTACAGAATTAAATTTAAACTCCTCACCCTCCCCTTTAAAGCCCTTAATCAATCCTCCCCCTCCCTACATCTCCAATCTCATCTCTACCTACACTCCTAGCCGGCCCCTCCGCTCTGCCTGTGACCACCGCCTCACTACACTGATCGCCTCTTCTCACTCCCGTCTCCAGGACTTTGCCCGGGCTGCTCCCCAGCTGTGGAACGATCTTCCACGTTCCATCAGGTTAGAATCTACTCTCAAAGTCTTCAAGACTGTCCTTAAGACTCATTTCTTTATTCAAGTCTATCAGTCCTAACTCCCTTGTCCCGGCTATCTCCCTCAGTTAGTTCCACCCTATTTGTGTCTCCTCCTTTCCTTTAGGACAGGGGTAGGGAACCTGTGGCTCTCCAGGTGTTGCAAAACTACAAATCCCAGCATGCCTTGCCACCTATCTGCTGGTTATCTACTGGCAAAGCATGCTGGGACTTGTAGTTTCACAACACCTGGAGAGCCGCAGGTTGCCTACCCCTGCTTTAGGATGTAAGCTCTCAGGAGCAGGGCCCTCTTTCCTTGTGTGCTCCTTTTACTATTCCATCACCCCCTGTACCTCTTAGCCTGCTTCCCTAGCCCTGTTTTCTTAAGTTTCGGCCTACTTCTCACTGATTTCTAGCACCACTTTCACTCCTTGTCCCAGAAATAATTTGTCTTGCATTAACCATGTTACCTGTGTGTGTATATTTTTGTTCTTCATTTTTTGTTCTTTTTGTATCATGTTGTGTCATGGGTCACTGTTTTCTGTATATGTCGTGTACGACGCTGCGGACCCTTTGTGGCGCCTTATAAATTTTAAAGAATAATAACAGTTCTTGTGCTGGTGTTGCCTCCAGAGGCAGTTTGTGCTACAACCCAGGACAGATCATTTTTATGTGCTTCAGCCCTCTGCGGTCCTTTCCTGTGAGCATATGTTGACTAATGCTTCGCAATTGTTGCTCCTATGCATATCCACTTCACAATAACGTCACTTAGTCATCTGTGACAACTTCTGCAAGGCAGAAATTTATTGAAGTGATTTGTTGGAAAGGTGGCATTCTATGACATTGCTGCGTTGAAGGTCTCTGAGCTGTTCAGTACGATCCATTCTATTGCTAATGTTTGACTATGGCGATTGTATGGCTGTATGCTCGATTTTATGCACCTGTTAGCAATGGGTGTGGCTGAAATGGTTAAAATTGATAATTAGGAGGGGTGTCCACACACTTTTGGGAATGTCATGTGTGTGGATAAGGCATGAAGATAATTCTGTTGACTGCAGCACTGTCCACCTCTAGCTCTTGCTCCTGTACCTTCCTGGAGTGATGCAGGATAGAGAAGCTTCACCCTCCTAAACCGCTCTTTGAAGATGGCACTGGTCAGTAAAGATGGGACAGAAACTACACTAGATTTAGTTAAGTATCAACACTTTAGTTGTTTTACGTTTTGCTAATACACAAGTTTTGCTTTATGTTGAAGCTTAAGAAGTCTGAGTACTTACACTTTGAAACATTTTAATGGTTCAAAGGTTTGTCATTAATTATTTGGTAGAGAAAAGGGCTTAATGGTTTGTAGTTTCAGAATTATTGATCTGATGTAAGTAGCTGGAGATAAAAAGCATTGATTTTTCTGTTAAATATGCAGCGTATTGTGTAAAACAATGAAAGAATGGGACCTTACTTCCATGAAATCCTGCACGTCTATGTTGTTTACTTTTATTGATAAGTTGTTTCTTTCTGTGCCTTGATTCCAACATTTATGTTCTCTTGTTTGTTTGTTTTATAGGACCATACAGTTAAATATATTTTGAATTAAACTTACATTTAATAGGTCAGTTCCTATCTGAAGAAATGTTGGGTTAATTGGGTACATTTCTTTTCCACTTATGTTATGGGCAGTTTACTAAACAACAGACATCCCTACGTGGTAGAACGTATATATGGTAAATTTAACTCTGGTGACATTGGGCGATAAGTCGAGCTGAAGGCAGGAAAGTCATAATCTCTATAGAAATCCCCTGCTGAAGCTGTAAAACCAATAAGCCCCCCAGTCCAGTGAGCGCCTCCTCCAAGGGTTCACCTCACCCCCAAAAAATTATATTATTCTTCTGTTGAAAGTGGGATGGACCATACCATTCAGGTAAAGGGGGGGATTGTTCCCAATGCATGAACCATAAAGGTCTTTAATCTTCTGATTTCAAAATATTTTTTATGGACAACGTTCTCCCAATTTTTAATGCTTACTTTTCTATCATTTTAGACTCCTGATGAAAACGAAAACATATGTAATTAAATTGTTCTGATATAACTAGTTGATCTAATTCTGCTTTACTGTACTTGCGGCCCAAATTAATCCAAGGGTGACTTTTATGCAGAATTCACAGCATATTATCCAGGATTCCATTTGAGACATATGATGTCTTCCAAGTTTTGTGGTCCCCAACTATGTCTAAATTGATGTATTTAGACAAAGTGCATGACCATAAAATGTACCTGGCACATGGTGGGGGTACTTATTTCGTAGGCTGAAGCAATAATCAGCCTAGAAATTCACTAGGCTCCATGCAGTCAAAATCAAACGTATGAAAAAGGTGAATTTTTAATGTTACTTCACAGTTTTGTGGAATGTTGTTTTTGTTGTTCTAGATGCACTACAGTTCTGCTACCACCAATCCCCCAGGATTTAATTGAATATAAATTCCCTTTTGTATCGTCATTAAAAAAAATAAATAAACAAAATTAGGTCATTCACTATGTGTATATGCAGCATGGATGCACACATGTGACTTTTGAGAAACCTTCATTAAACACAACTTTTTTAATTTTCTGCTAAACCAGTGTTTCCCAAACCTAGTTCTCAGGACCCCCTAACAGTGCAGGTTTTCCATATCTCCTTGCTGGAGCACAGGTGTAATAATTACTGACTGACACGTTGTAACAGATCCACAGGTGGTGCTAGTTATATCACTTGTGACCTGGAAAGCCTGCACTGGTAGGGGTACCTGACTGGGTTTAGGAAGCACTGACCTAAAATATTGCTCCATTTAGCCTCATTTATGTCTTCAGTTATCCGTGAAGGTGAGATCTTGGGTTTGTACTACCAATTCACTTTTATGCTTTCTATGTTTTTATTTATAAATATTTGTGCACACATAAATGCAACATGCCCCCAGTTCTCCCTATAAAAGTGGAAGGCTACCGATAACCTGGCAACTAGCTGGTCGTTTGCTGACGTGTGCAAAGATATTGTCCATGCACAGATGCGAAAGATCTGATTGTGTACACGTTAGACCAAAGTGTAGACAATCATATCATTCAAAGGTTAGACCAACGTTTGAATGATATGATTGTCTACACTTTGTTCTAACCTTTGAATGATCCGATTGGCTACAGGTTGAACTAGCCATGAACATGTTCTTATGATGGGATTAGAAACAGATTGGTTTAGCATTGAGCGCTTCAATGTTCAGATTAGCAAAAGGTTGGTCTAGCTGGTGTGGCTGGCTTTGGTAGCATTATAGGAACAGTTTTCGGCAGCCTCGTTAATGGTTAAGCCAGCAATCCTTCCTTCAAACAGCAACTGTTCTCTCATATACCATCCTGGGATTTGAACTGTTTGAGGCTATGGGTTTGTTGGCTACTTTCCTGATCTTATAAGTCAATAAGATCCACTCAGAACATTGAACACCCACAGGGATAGCCCAATCTGTAACCAATCACATCATTAGAACATTCACAGGGCTGCAATGTCTCATTGACTACAGTTTGGTCTGGTTCTGTGAGTGCTCTGATTGGCTACAGGTTGGTCTAGTCCTGTGAATGTTCTAATGCTCTGATTGTACACAGGTTGGTGTAGCCCTGTTATCACTACAAAGCTCTGTCTACAGGTTGTTATACCTCTCTGAAATGTACCAATCAATTATGGTCTGGTTATAACTCCAACTTCAAAGCCGCCAATACTTAAACTTCACTGAAAAATACACACACCTGTGAGTCTAACAATGTACCTTGATCGTCTTCCTTTGAAACTTGTATTTATAGTTCAAGAATTTGAAAAAATAAATAAATGTAGTGATTTAGTTGGAGGCAGTGCAGCAATTCATTTTTCCATTTCTTCTATTTAAAAGAAACAAAAAAAAACCCAAACATTGTTTATATCTATCCCAGAACAGTCACGTATATATTGTCTATTCACTCCCTATCTGTACTGTGTGCAATGATAATGGCCAGTGTGTGAAGGATGAGATGAGAGATTACCAGTTCTGACTAGATTGACCAACAACTAAGACCACGTAGGTCATTACAAATCACCACTTCTCCAAAGCCAAGCCGGGGTCCTGCACTGACCCACTGATTGGCCATCTCTCTCTCTGTGCCTCTGTATCATGTTGTTAACAACACAAAAGCTCAACTGCAATAAACCTTTTTTTTTTGGGCGAAGATGCAAAAAGGTGTCTGAAAAGTGTCCGGTGGCATCTAACGGAAACATTGTGGGTTTATGGTAAAAATGGTCTTGGAAGTGTCCCAATCACTTAGACGAGCAGCTGAGAAGTGCACAAAAAAAAAGGCTCCATTTGCAGCACATTAGTTTTTGTCTGTTTGCCAAATTACAAGACATTAAACAAGGGATACAGAGTGTACCCTAGAGGGTTCGTATGCAGGGAATAAAGCAAATATCTGCCATGATCATGTCCAGGGGTCAGGTCATGTTGGGGGTGTAGTGTCCTATGTCTGTATATAGTGTAATAGAATTGTATTATGATCATGTCCAGTGGTCAGGTCATGTTGGAGGTGTAGTGTCCTATGTCTGTATATAGTGTAATAGAATTGTATTATGATCATGTCCAGTGGTCAGGTCATGTTGGAGGTGTAGTGTCATATGTCTGTATAGAGTGTAATAGAATTGTATTATGATCATGCCCAGTGGTCAGGTCATGTTGGGAGGTGTAGTGTCATATGTCTGTATAGAGTGTAATAGAATTGTATTATGATCATGTCCAGTGGTCAGGTCATGTTGGAGGTTTAGTGTCCTATGTCTGTATACAGTGTAATAGAATTGTATTATGATCATGTCCAGTGGTCAGGTCATGTTGGGGGTGTAGTGTCCTATGTCTGTATACAGTGTAATAGAATTGTATTATGATTATGTCCAGTGGTCAGGTCATGTTGGGGGTGTAGTGTCCTATGTCTGTATATAGTGTAATAGAATTGTATTATGATCATGTACAGTGGTCAGGACATGTTGGGGGTGTAGTGTCCTATGTCTGTATAGAGTGTAATAGAATTGTATTATGATCATGTACAGTGGTCAGGACATGTTGGGGGTGTAGTGTCCTATGTCTGTATAGAGTGTAATAGAATTGTATTATGATCATGTCCAGTGGCCAGGTCATGTTGGAGGTGTAGTGTCCTATGTCTGTATATAGTGTAATAGAATTGTATTATGATCATGTCCAGGTCAGGTCATGTTGGAGGTGCAGTGTCCTATGTCTGTATAGAGTGTAATAGAAATGCTGGACAGTGGGCATGGAAATCTTCATACCCATACACAGGGGTCCATTTAGATGGTTAAAAGATTTATGTCCTGCATGAAACTGCCCTTAGCCCAGGGATGGAGACTTTATCAAAGTTGTCATTTTTGTGTTTGTTCTCTGCAAGATATTTGCTTTATTTCCTGCATAATGTCCCTCTAGGGCAAACTCTCTATCTCTGGTTTAATGTCTTATTGCAATTTGGCAAATAGACAAAATCTATTGTGCTGCAAATGGAGCCTTTGTTTGTGTACTTCTTGGGCCTGTTGTCTAAGTGAATGTGACACTCCTAAGACCATTTTAATTGCCGTAATCCAGGCCATCCTCCAACAGTCCTCGCCTCACTGTGCGTGCAGATGCACTCACACCTGCCTGCTGCCATTCCTGAGCAAGCTCTGCACTGGTGGTGCCCGATCCTGCAGCTGAATCAACTTTAGGAGACGGTCCTGACGCTTGCTGGATGTTCTTGGGTGCCCTAAATCTTTCTTCACAACTATTGAACCTCTCTCCTTTAAGTTCTTGATGATCTGATAAATGGTTGATTTAAGTGCAATCTTACTAGCAGCAATATCTTTGCCTCAGAATCCCTTTTTGTGCAAAGCAATGATGACTGCACATGTTTCCTTGCAGATAACCATGGTTAACAGAGGAAGAACAATGATTTCAAGCACCACCCTACTTTTAAAGCTTCCAGTCTGTTATTCTAACTCAATCAGCATGACAGAGTGATCTCCAGCCTTGTCCTCGTCAACACTCTCGCCTGTGTAAACGAGAGAATCACTGACCTGATGTCAGCTGGTCCTTTTGTGGCAGGGCTGAAATGCAGTGGAAATGTTGTTTTTGGGGTAAAGTTCATTGTCATGGCAAAGAGGGACTTTGAAATGAATTGCAATTCATCTGATCACTCTTCATGACATTCTGCAGTATATGCATTTTGCCATCATAAAAACTGAGGCAGCAGACTTTGTGAAAAATAATATTTGTGTCATTCTCAAAACTTTTGGCCATGACTGTAATGATTAATTTAAGCCACAAGGTGTAACTGCGAAGTCACCTAAAAGACAAATGTCTGCTGTGGGAGTAACTGCACAGCAAGAAGCAGCAAAAAGACGAAGGGCGGAGCGGGATAGAGCCCAACGACAAACTATGATGACCAAAGAGACCGCAAACGTCACGTCGACGCCTACAAAGTCAGCGAACAAGATGCAACGTCATTCTTGATGAGGGTAACTTGGACAAAACAAATATTAATGCTCATAACTGTGGTCCCATGAACAGTATTTGTGAATTTTGCCGTGCTAAGCTTTCCGCGGCTGAGCAGTCATCTGGAAAACTATTCAACCTATGCTTCCACAAGGGTAAAGTCAAATTGAGTGCAGTAAGGTCTGCTTTTGTTGCAAGGACAAACATTAGAAAAGTTGGGATATATTTACCTGATCCTGATTTTAGTCACGGTCAGCTTTATGTGGCAATATCCAGAGTACGGTGATCTGCCGACGTGAAAATTAAAAATTATTGGTGGCATGGTACAGAGGAACTTGGTAAAAGACTGAGAAGATTTACACAAAAAATGTGGTATATAAAGAATTTTTGGGTGAAATAGGAATTGTGTTAAGTTCTTTAAATGATGCGCGAAATTTAACCGTTACTAAAAATGGGTCCAACATGATCTTTCTCTTATTTGCTGGAAAAGGTGAACATAGCACATTTTGATTTTCAAACTTGCTTAGTCTCCCCGATTTACCGGAAGGCTCCCGAATTTCGGGGAGTCCTCCCCGAGGAGTAGGCAAACCTCCCGGATTCGCCGAAATTCACGGCATTGAATGGCGGGGGTGGGGCTTAATCATGTCATTAAGCCCCGCTCCCGCCATTCAATGCCGTGAATTTCGGCATTTTATAGTGGGGGCGGGGCTATGGTGACAATGCCACCCCGCGCCCTCCTATCCCCCTGTCACATGACCTGCCCCGGTTTTAAAAGTTGGCATGCATGATATATGGAGAAATCGATGGCTCAAGCCTTTTGCAAATGCACCTAAATACTTCTCTGTACACACTTGTGCGATGACCGACTCTGGTGCCCTTTTCCCACAAGCCTACCAGATCCACAGGTGGGGCAAATCTGGATCCCAAATAAAGGCACTGGAATTACTGGCTAGATATTTAAATGAGGCTTTTTTTTACGGGTAGGGAACCCTGCCTCACAGGGGCTACTGTATTTTGTGTCAGCATAAAGCCCATTAACGGCATGTAAGTAAGGTGGTAATCGAGTTATCGGTGCTGTACACACAGACACTGTTTACTCCTACATAATTATTCCGATTAATGAGCAGAGCGATTTAGAAAAAATAACTACTTACAGTAAAAAGACACAGAGGAAATCCGATGAGAGGACATCGCGACACTTCCAAATGACGTCCGTTGCGTGCGCGACTTGGAAATGTTGGATTTTAAAGTGGCAACGCACGGACCCAGGTAAGTATTACCTTTGGGTTAGGGGTTAGGTAAAATTAATATTACCATAGTCCGTGCGTTGCCACTTTAAAAAAAAAAAAAAAAAGTTGTGCACACAACTGACGTCATTCGGAAGTTTCGCGATGTCCTGTCATCGGATTTCCTCTGTGTCTTTTTACTGTAAGTAGTTATTTTTTCTATGTCGCTCTGCTCATTAATCGGAATAATTATGTAGCAGTAAACAGTGTCTGTGTGTACAGCACCGATGACTCGTACTACACCCATGTAAGTAAGGTGGAGTTTTTGGAAAATCCATATTTCTTTGGCAATCTGTTTCTAGACTTGTTCTGCCTACCAGCAAATGCCCACAATATAGAATATGTAGAGTAATATGCAATATATACACTGCTGAACATATCAGTCTAATAAAACAATGACACCCTTGTCGGTAGAAAACAAAATAAAATCAAAATCCGCAAAAGTCCTTTTCTCAGTACATATATTTGAAAGAGAAAAAAAAGAAAGATTGCTGTATGCTTCTAGTGCATGCAAATATCTAAACATTAGTCCACTTCGCCCTTCAAGATCTGGCAGCAGCCAGCCGAAGGGTATGATAGGACGAGGTAAATATTTAAACTAAGTATACTCTGTTCCGTAGCCCAGTAGAATTGCTCCACGAGTCCTGTGTATGTCATCGTCACTAGTCCTGAGGGTTTATCTGTCCCCCCTCTGTTTACCTCCCTTCTCTCAGTCCTCTGCTGGCTTGGCAGACCGATCATCATCATGAAGTGGTCCCACTTTCTCCTGCTCAGCCTTCTCTCAGTCTACCATGTGTTGGCTGAAGACCCACCAAACGCTGCCTCAGCAGAGTCTTCTGAGAACTCCAGCCAGGAGAACACAGAGGACATCCTGGAGGAAGAACACGTGCTGGTCCTGAGCAAAAACAATTTTGAAAACGCTCTTCGTACCTATAAGTATCTGTTGGTGGAATTTTGTGAGTATGACATTTAAACGTGATTGCTTTCGGCTTCCGTTGATAGGACTGGCATCTCCTGCACAATGCCAGTGTCTCTTTAGAGGGCAGACTCGGCAGTCTCATCTAGCAGTATAAAAAGAAAGATTGTCCTTGAACCTACCTTTCAGGGAGATTATTTATATAAGTGCATTTACATTGTTAGTGGTGTTTCTTGGTAAATATTTATTACATGCTCATATCCAGAGCCTATTGTTAGAATTACCGGGTGTTAGGTCAGTAAAGATGTGGGGTCCTAAACAGGGAGCTTAATTAAGATGCTGGTTCAAAATTCACTATAATCGATTAAGCAATATCTTTATTTGTAACATATAGTTAAAAGCAATATGGAAAACTAGCATGCTGGTACTTGTAGTTCCCCCAGCAGTTGGCCTAAGAATGCTTTAGGACTTAGTGAGGAGAATTAACCCTACGGTTACTACTTTGATGCAATTAATCATTGCTCGGGTAATGCATTAGTACTTTAATCTGAGCTGATTGCCTATCAGTGCAATCTGTGATCATCTGAAATGTTGTATTATGGTATAATACACTGTAATACCATATGCTGCCATGTTCTGTGCAGTGCCCCTGTAGACTGCTGCGTGAGTGTGAAATTATCCCATGCTTTGACAGAACTTGAGAGATTTGACATGGTATTGTGATTGTTTTTATGTTATCCATCATTTCACTCTCAGGGAGGCTGTCTGCCGTGTGCTTTAATACAGTTAAACTCAGGACATCTGACTAGTATGCATAGGAAAAAAATCAACCCCCACATTTGCAACTTTATCTAAAATAACTTTAGTCCTCATACAGTCAAGAAACATTTACATTACAGTTGTTGCAAGTCAGACTGTTATAGAAAGCAATGTGTGGTTAGATTTACTGGTCATGTAACTGTGTAAGAGTAATATTTGTAAGAGTCAATATTTTTGCTAAAATTTAGAATGTTTTGTTTTTTTAAATAGAAACTATTTTAAACCTTGCAGCTCCCACAAGACATTAATACCTATATAAAACTACAGGGAAGGGTCACACATTTCACAAAATAATCTATATTCACATGTCCCACTGATTGTGTAACTCAGTCCTGGCCAATCTGTGGCTCTGGTTGTGAAACTACAAGTCCCAGCATTCCCTGCCAGCTATCTGCTGGCAGGCAAGCTGTGACTTGTAGTTTCACAAGACCTGGAGAGCCACAGGCCTGATGTAGATGTAAGTGGTATTAATAAATACAATGTTCCCTCTAAGTGGCTAGTATTTATTATCCTCTTGCTGGTTACCAAGTTATGCAACATGTGAGTGGGCAAAGAAAAATGAAACATTAAAAGAGTGGTCCTTGGCCCTAGGAGGGGGCCACACATAAGATTTGCAGGAAAGCATGAATCACATTAGGAGATGGGAGCATTCATCGGTGACTGACCGGTGATCTGTACCCCTACATACTTGCCTTAACGCACTGTACCCACTCTCTCACAGATGCTCCTTATTTGTTTCAGAAAGTGGTTTTTGAACTGATTCTAAAGTTTGAAAATTTGCGATAAAGTCTCACATTTTAAATAGACTAAAAAAGTGAGCCAAATATGGAATACTGGCCTGACCGTATTCGAGCTTAAATGGATGCACACTGTATAGAATTATTATTAATAATTATTTTCAAATTTGAACTCATACATCGTTCTGTTTGCTGCTCAAATTTAAAGACAAAAATTAAAATGGGAACGTTATAGAACTTACCATAATGTCTATTAATTGTGATTTAGGGAACGCAGATTTAAAAATCCAATGAACAGCTTAGCAATTATAAAACGCACATCAAACAAATGTAAACAATATGAGAGATTGGTTCCACAAACAGTTCCAGGTTATAAAACCGGGGCGGTACAATAGAACACCCACCTGGCTGATCCCACCACTCGATTAATAACACAAATATCTAAACTCCAAGAGACAGAAGTGGAATTCTGGAATAAATGAATGGTGTCACTCATGTATAAAATGTAAACAAAATATATATAATTAAAGTAATTACATTGTTAATATTTGGGTATTTTAATTCAGTGAAGAGGCTCAATGCAATGTACATGGTTTCTAGATAATGCTAAAACCAATCAATAAATTAGTTATGTGAATACTTTATAAGTGATTTCTTAGGGAAGATTACAGTTTATATCTAGGAGGATGCTTGATCAGTTTTGGCTTTAATATTGCAAAATAAAAGGAGAAAATAAACAAATAAAAAAGAGAATGAGACAAAGTTACTTATGTTAAAAATAAAAAAAAAGAAGAATATTTTATGAATTCAGTGGGAAGAAAACAGGTGCTGTCTGCAAAGGTCAAATACAGATTCGACCTTGGCCTCCCATCTGTGCATTTCCCACAAGTAATATTGGGCTTACTGATAAAGTAGAAATGGTTTATGCCCATGTAACGCCCTGTAACAGAGGAACTGAGCCAGCTGGACAGTTCAGTGCAAACATTTGTAATTGTTTAAAATCTCATCTGAGCCGTAACGTTCAGAAACTGCTACAATAATATTAGAGAGAAATAGGCCAGTTATCTATTGATTACTTGCTGGGGTATATTCAGTCTTTTACAGCTCAGACACCTATTTAAAATCCAGGCACGTCTGGTACTACCTGCAAAGTAACAGATCCAAGCACGTACGCAGCATCCTGATCTATGCCTTCAGTCTGGCTTGTAAATGGGTTGGCCGCCTCCTGATGACAATAGTTTATTTGCTTCTAAGTGCCCTACTGCAACTTTTACTACATCAGATGCTTTAACTTAATGGCTTCCTTTGATGTTTTTTAGCCATGTACTTATGTCATCAGGGACAGTTGTTTATTCTGGTTATGGGGGGGGGGGGGGGGGGGATAGGACATAGTTCTGCAATGATCTTTCTATTGGGTCGGGAGAGCGGCTTGGCATCGTATCCCAGCAACAGGGATAAACAACTCTGTCTGATATGTATACATGGCTGAAACACAGAAAAAAGAAAAACAGAAAGTAATGTATTTAATAGAAGTTGTAATCTAGTAAATGAATTTCTTTTTTTTGGGGGGGGGGGGTGGGTACTTTTTAAAAAGCTGCTCTGACCATCGGCTTTTTTGTTGGCGACATGTTTGAAGGCTGAATGCTATTAAAAAATACGATGCCATCTGCCATAGTCTATGGAGCCTTCAGGAAACATTTGGGGAGTGACCATCATCCCTTAAAATATTTTTTTAATTAATTTCCAGCAAATTAGTTTTCGAATTATAGGTATAAATAATGTTGGTTCTCTCCCCAACCACCACATTCCGCTATGTGAAGCAGCTGAACAGGCAGTAACAACTACTGTGGTTTTTTCCTCTCCATATTTAATTGTAGTTTTAATGTTGCAGAACCCTGAACCCCATTTAGAGGTGCTGGTTATTTAAAACATTGTTTTTCAACTACAAAAAGGCAGAACAGTGAACAGAATATTTGCATCGTCCACTGAGGAATGTAATTTGCTGGTATTTGAGTAGACATTTAAGACTGATATGGAAAGTAAATGATGGCAATACAAATCACTGACCAGAACATAAAAGGTCTCTTGCTAATGGGTACGAGCAATAAGATTACACGTTAGTTGTTGTATTCTATTATTTTGTGTCTCTTCCGCAGTCCAGATATAATCTTATTAATGTATCTTTAATTACGTCATACAACTTTACAAACATATTGCTCTGTTCCACTTCACGATCGTAAATCACGCTGGAAAAATATACCTTTGCGTTACGAAAGCTTGAATTGATGAAATTAGTAACTAAACGCGTACATTTTATGTAGTTGGTGTTTATTTCCTATGATTATGTTGAAAGTTCATGTGATGATCTTCTTCTAAATTCCATAAAGGAAAAACAGCAATGCCACATAAGTAGGGGTCATTTAATGAGATCATACAGACAGTATAGACTGTGTAATGTGTGTATTTTCTTGTCTTTGCAAAAACAAAACCCCAAGAATTCAAGCCAATTTAGAAACACTTTTACTTACCCACAAGTTGACATGAGCAACAGGTACAAAGGGTTCTGGGTAATAACTAACACTTTTCTGGACAAGAAGGTTAAAGGAAGATCTATTGTATTTTAACTGTTACCCCCCCCCCCCCTTCCCCCCCCTTCCCTTGTTGGGAGATGCCCCTTTGAAAATGTATTCACTTTTTAGTGATTCTGGTGTTGATTTTGTATGGGTAACACTCGTCTTCTCCTATGAAGGATACAAGTTTGGGTTCTGACAAAAGGAACCGTAGTCTGTTGTAGTAAAGAATTTTAGATTGTAAAGACGTACTCTATAAAGTGCTGTGTAGGCGCAATATAAAAGTAAATACATAATTGCTGATGTTACTTTTGTAATAGAGGGTAAAAAGTAAATTATTATAAAAAATAAATTGTATATCAAAAATAAAATATAAGATTGGGTGATCAGGAGATAATTCTGTTTTTGCAAAGTTGACCTCTCTCCACTGTCCTATCTCACCGAGTTTGGAGGGCTTCTTGGCAAAAGAAGGACCAAGTAAAATGAATAATTGCAGAGATCAAATATGTCTGCAGGTCGCATAGCACCAAAATCCAGCGCCTTTAAATCACCAAAACTTGTCATCACAGTCTCATTGTTTTGCTTATTTATTTTATTTAATTTAAGATGCTCCGTGGTGCGGCCACTGTCAGGAGCTGGCTCCAAAATATAGCATTGCAGCGGAAGTCCTCAAGAACCAGACGACGGAGGCAAGGCTCGCCAAAGTGGATGCCACCGTCGAAAAAGATCTCGCAGATGAAATTGGTGTCAACGGTTACCCCACACTGAAATTCTTCAAGGATGGAAACCGAACCGGCCACATCGATTATGGAGGTAACAATATAATGCTGGTAACCAAGAGTATAATTAAACCAACAGTCATTCTACATGGAGAAAACATACAGTAGATAGTTTTTAGTGATATAATTATTTCAGTATTTATAAAGGAGCGCCTATGTATTTTCTGGAATAATATACTTTCCCCATCGCTGTATATTATATATGTACATTAGTGATAATAACTTAATTGTTCTGGAAATACTTTGGCAAAGAATATTGCATTCTATTATGTTGCATCATGTTGCATTGAATTATATTGCATTCTATATACTGGCCACCAGAGGGCACTGTTTCATTAGAATCCTATTTACCTACTGAACAACCTCACACATTAATAAACAGAGAGAGAGGTGTCACAAATTCAGACAATATTACACTATTGGAAACTTAATGGAAAGCAACATGAAAATGATGCAAAAATAAACCATGCAGGCAATTATTACATGTAGAAAATGTCACTGATCATTAACGTACCCCGTTAAAATGCTTGGGAATCCCTAATGTAGTAGTTTGAGGATATATAAGCTACTTTACTGAAAAAAATGGAATATTTTTTTTCCTAAAATGCAGTCTACAACCTGATAAATTTATTTGGAAAATGTTAATTGTCAATAAAATATGAGTAAAAAAAAAAGATTGCACAGATGAATGTAACAACTATTTAATAATTTTTTTAAACGCATTTATAGAATATTTAATTTCTGTTTTGAAAATGTTTTAGGCAGGAGGGACGCCGAGGGCTTGGTGAAGTGGATGCTGAGAAGGATGGTTCCCGCAGCCTCGGTCATTAATACTGTAGCAGAGGCGGAGGAGTTTATCAAATCCCATGAGAATTCCGTGATTGGGTTCTTCAAGGTAACATCAGAGAGGGACGGAGACTGTTTATCACGCAGGGGGACAGCATTTAAAGGCACACTAACCCAATTCTTACAGCTTTCCTGTAGCTATTAGCTAATGGTATTATAAAGAGCTGTATTTACAAATCCGTACAGTAACGGTGTCTGCTACAAACATCAATATAGGATTCTCCCGATTCTGCCGTCCACAAAAGGGCGAGGCTTAACAGTGGAGTGTTACCCAAATGTGCCCGTGTGTGGGTGGGGCTTATTTTGTCCCACTTTCGAGATTCTAAATGTTGGGAGGTATGCCACTACAAAGACCTAGAAGGTTTATTTGTTAAATAGGCACATTGAGCACAGTTGCCAACTTTGTAACTCACGTGACAGGGGTAGGAGGGGGGGGTGGGGTGATGTATTTGCGTCACCATAGTCACGCCCCACTAAGAAAAGTATAAATTCGCGGCATTGAATAGCGGAGAGGGGCTTAATCGCATTATTAAGCCCCTCTCCGCTATTCAATGCCGCGAATTTAGACTTTTGCCGTGAATTTCTAAATTTTTAAAATCCGGGAGGGTTGCCCACTCGTCCAGGAGTCCTCCCCGAAATCCGGAAGCCTCCCGGAAATTACAGGAGAGTTGGCAAGTATGGCATCGAGTACATGTAAATAATCAAACCACCTATATGCGTTCTTTGTTCACAAAATGTACTCGTTATATTACTAAAAGCCATTGCGTGTTACTTATTTCCTGTGTCCTCTGTCCTAGAAACTGCAATGTAAACCTGATATTGCATTTTGTACATCCAAACTGTTTTCCAAACTTTGCCTATGACTTAGGAGAATGTTGAGCACTACCAGCCCTATATCATGGTCTTTTTATACCCATAGATAGGCTGCTGGACTGGGCATGGCCAATAAACTACTTGTCCACAGACACATGCAAAAAAATAAATACATACTAACACAATTGTTTTAAGCGTACAACCACTCAAGTTAACCAAAAATAATACAGCCAAATGCTACATTTATTTTGTTTACACTGACTGTTGGCTTATTTAAAGTGCACCTGTCATTTACATACACCAGGCAGCCATTTTGTGGGCGGAGCCAATAATTATGTGAATGAATGCAGCCTATAAATCCACTAGGGGGCAGTGACATCAATGGTTCCCAATGAATGGACAGGTTGCGCTCCCTATATATTGATATTGTATATATTTCGGCATAGCCGCCTTGTGTTCTTGTTGAATGGTGGGGAGGACACCAGGTTTTCTTTAACTATAATATATAATTATTTCTTTCCCCACCAGGACTCTGCAGACGCTGATTTAAACATATTTCAGGAAGCAGCCTCAAACTCGGAAGACTTCAGCTTCGCCATTGCTCATAAAGAAGAAATATTTCAGAAACATGGAGTCACAAAAGACAAAGTCATCTTTTTCAAGAGTGTACGAGCCCTGGTTCCATCACGTGTCTGCCAGTAGTGTACTAACACCTCTCTCCGTGATACCTGGCATACGTTACTAGACAGTGTGTAGGGGGCTGTGACCAGGGGCACCAAGGGGGCGTGGGCAGGTACCAGGGCCTGGCAGTGCTGTTATAGGACGCTAGCCCTGGTTCCCCTACAAACTAATTTGCCCACTAATTGGCTGCAAAACAGGGACAGGTGACTGGGGGGAATAATAGCAGAGAGTTTGTGGCTTCCTATTGGTTTCACCGTCCATCACAGCATTGTGTCAAGGAAGGAGGGGGGGGGGGGGGTCTAGAATTTGCTGACCTGGGTCTTTATGTACACAGTGCTTGAAGTGTCAGTATGGAAAATGTAAGTGAATGAAATCGTCATCATCAGTTATTTATAAAGCGCCACTAATTCCGCAGCGCTGTACAGATAACTCATTCACATCAGTCCCTGCCCCATTGGAGCTTACAGTCTAAATTCCCTAATATACACACTATCAGACAGAGACAGAGACTAAGGGCAATTTTGTTAGCAGCCAATTAACCTACCAGTATGTTTTTGGAGTGTGGGAGGAAACCGGAGCACCCGGAGGAAACCCACGCAAACACAGGGATAACATACAAACTCCACACAGATAAGGCCATGATCGGGAATTGAACTCATGACCCCAGTGCTGCGAGGCAGAAGTGATAACCACTTAGCCACCGTGCTGCCAATGAAATGTGATAGTGTTACAATTAAGGCAGTAGGAGGAGAAGTGGTGGTATGACATACCCCGAATATATCCACCACTGTGTGTGTGTGTGTGTGTGTGTGTGTGTGTATGTATATATATATATATATATTATATACGTGTGTGTGTGTTATTTTGCTAATAGGATCAGAGCTGTGTATTATATTGTATATTATGATCTTTACTTTATCTCTGTAATATCTAAGGCTGACTTTCTTTTCTTCTTATTTATCTGGTTTTGCCTATTATGACTTTTTAACCCTTCTGACCATTAGACTGCTGAAAAATATGAGTATAGCTCCGACGAGGATCTGGGATTAGACAAAGACGAGCTCCATCGATTCCTCATGGTGAACAGCATGGAGCTGGTGACCGAGTACAATGAGCAGGTACATGCATTCAGTGTAGTGTTGTTTGCTGTGTATTTAAGAGAAATGCACCTTATTGATATTTCATATTTTTCTCCACATATGTTTGTAAATCCTATGAACTAGGGTTTAACACTATGGGGTAGATTTAATAAACCATACATAAAAAAAAAAAAAGGAAAAGTGGAGGCGTTGCCCATAGTAACCAATCAGATTCGAGCTGTCATTTATCTAGTACATTCTAGAAAATGACAGCTAGAAACCGATTGGTTGTTATGGGCAACATCTCCACTTTTTAGAATGTTTAGTAAATATAGCCCCTAAATTAAAAATCTCCACAAACACCCAGAAAGCATAAAGGACCAGTGACATCACACAAAAAAGAGATTTAAATGTGATATAGTCTTAGACTGCATTGTTAAAGCTTCCACATTAAAGAAAATTGCATATAATTCTTGGAAGTGTACAGTGCTCACAAACATATCGCTGTATAAAGCTATGTTTGTTTTATTGAAGAAAAGAGTTAACAGACGTTAATATATTTGATATAAGCATAATTTGTAACTAGACACTTTAAAAACATTTATAGCTGTTTTTAAAGTGATATAAAATGAGTTTGAAGGTAACTCGTTAGTACACAGTATTTAAAAAAAAATGTGTTTAGGGCACAAAATTCTACTTAACTTTTTTCACGCCTCTTCGGGGAAGAGTTACTGTATAAAATATTCTAATATGTGTGTTCTTGTGTATTCAACAGACATCAGAAAAAATCTTTGCAGCTAAGATTCCAAACCACTTGCTGCTGTTCATCAACAAGACCGAAGAGCATCAACTTGAACTAATCGAAAACTTCCGCAAAGCAGCCCCAGACTTTAAAGGAAAAGTGAGTTAGTGAGCGTTATTTTCACAAAGATACAAGTATTAGTCTGCAGGCTTACAACAGTTTTATGTAAAGCACGCTAACCGTATCGTACGTTGGAAATGAAAAAGTCATTTGGGGACTAAAAATGTTTTACTATTGCAATTCTGGGTTGTCAGACTGTAAAGTGACCCGTGCCTGCATTCAGCGTAACTCATCGTTTTAATTCTACGGAATTGTAGCAGAATTGCTATTGCTGCAAGATAGCAAATTGTTTCCAGCAGTTTAAGCACAAATCATCGTTTCCCAGATCACAGGAGAAAAAGTGTTCTGTTTAGGAATTTGGAGAATATACAGATCTATTTCATAGCAATTATTTTCGCTGTCCCTTGGTGTTGAGTTAAGGTTAATCAGTCATGTATCATACTATCCTACACACAATTGTCACCCACTATAAGTGGAACAATGACATTCAGTGACAAGACCCTTCTGGCATTCTGTCGGACAGTCAGTGATGTCATTTGGAGAAAGCCCTGATTATTTATTGCGAAACTAATTTTGAAAATGTTATGTAACAACTTTTTTTTTTCCTTAATTTAAACTCCTATGATCCGATAGGGCAAATAGGTTCCAATAACAGTTTTACCTTATTTGGGGCCAAAAAAGAGAGTATTGAGTGGATTTTAGGGCCCATGAAAACTGGTTGTCCAAGCTTTCTATTTTAAAAGGGATGTGTGCTCACCACATGTTTGGGATGCACAGCAATGTACGTTCTGTACGCATGTATGAAACCAACATTTTTCCCATCTGTCTTCATTGCAACTTGGGAACTGTTAACACTGTAACATATCTAACAGCTTGATTTTTTGTAAGGAACATTTTACTGTGAACAGGTATTCAAGTTCTAATTGGACAAGTCGTTACTTTCAACTATTCCTATTCATTAACTGACGAGAGCCCATGTTATGAAATACGGCTATAGTCTTGTTTTCACTAACACTTCTCTAACACTTCTTCTTGCTCAGATCCTCTTTGTGTCAATCAATTCCGATGGCCCCCATTCCGGAGTTCTAGAATACTTTGGAATCACCAATGCAGATGTTCCAACCATCCGCCTCATTAACATCGACTCGGTGAAGAAGTTCGTTTTTAATGCAGATAAAATAACCACAGAGGCGGTCAAAGAATTTTGCCAGGGGGTTCTTGATGGGAAAATAAAGGTATGGCTATTTACGAAGGTAACTGTATACATCGTGTATGGACAACGAACAACACTTTGGCATTTACCCCCTTGGGCCGGTACCATAGTTGGATACCTTGGGCTGGATCACTGAGCTACCTGCATTTTTTGGGGGTCTAAAATATTCATAATAGGCTGCTGGGTCACGTCTTGCCCCCCATTCCCTGGCTAAAATTTGCCAGACGGCCACTGCACACCTATCCTTGTTTATATATAGCTATATATTAGATGTGATTCGCCATGATAACTTATGGCGGTGTGAGCTTTACTGTTGGTACACACAAACACTTTATACAGAGATTATAACTTCTCCATGACAACACAATGGTTGCTCAGAGAAAATATTTAAAAAAAAAAAAAAGACTGGAAAATTTGTTCCATAGACTGAGGGTTTGAAGTCAGCAGCAAGTTCCTACATTCATTCCTGTATTCCGTGATAACCAAGGAAAAGAAAGGCAGAAACTTTCACCTACATCGAAATTTATTCACGTATCATGTCAGAGGTCACCAAACCTTGTGTGTTTTTAGGCTGCTTCCTGTTTATGTCATATATAATGATGTTCAAGAATTTTTACATATACATATATATTTCAGTTGATTTGCGTTAACTCATTTTAAATCTAGCAAAATCTGCTAAGTGAAGAAATTCCTGAAGACTGGGATAAGAAGCCGGTGAAGGTTCTTGTGGGCAAGAATTTTGATGATGTTGCGTACGACGAAACCAAGCACGTGTTTGTAGAGTTTTGTAAGTACATAGGAAATGTCACCTGTCCCTCGCTGGTCAAAAGGGGAAAAAGATCAGTGTCGTTATATTGGAGCAACTATGTGGTCATCATAATGGACCAAGGCCCCCCTCATTCTCTATAATGCTGTGCCATCGGGGGTAGACCACTAGTGGCAGAGTGCCCGGGCTGGGATTGAAATTTAATTGAAAAACAAAGAAATTGCAGAGATACATATGAAAGTCTACTATTAATATAACCCAAAGCAACTAAAAAAAAACTACATGTACATATTTTGCTAGAATATGTTTTAGAGCATGATGTTCAGTCCTGATTATCTTCTCTGTTTAGATACAGATGACTGGGGTGTAAGAGCCTATTCTATACACTTGCTTTCTCATTAAGGTCTGTGTGTTTGCAACTTTAAAGGAAGCTGAGCTTGAACGAACCTATAGCCAATCAAGGAATTAGAATCTTAACAGTATAATGGTTTAAGCTGACTGCAATAGAAACAACTTTTATACATAAAGCTTGATGGTATAATGACAATGCTTTTGCCTGTTTCATACCCGACGGCCTTTAATTATCATAGTGCCATTGCTCTGAGTATGCTGAATATAAGTGGGTATGATGGCGGGGTGTCCTAGATTCTCCTTTATTGCACGGAATGTGCACTGTACGTGTTTCTGCTCTTCTGACCCACCAAGTGTTGCCCCGTTGCAGATGCCCCCTGGTGCACTCATTGTAAAGAGCTGGAACCTATCTGGGAAGAGCTGGCCGAAAAATATAAAGATCACGAAAACGTGATTATCGCCAAGATAGACGGCACCGCCAATGAAATTGACGGGCTGCGAGTGAGAGGTTACCCGAACCTGAGGTTTTTTCCTGCCGGACCAGATCGCAAGGTGATGCCGACATTAATTGAATAAGTTATAAACCAAAGATAAGAAACCTGGCTCTCGCTAGCTTGTGTGGCACTACTAATTCCAGCACGCTGCTCTAGACTCTATTTTATTTTTGTTATACATTATTTATTCATAAGTACCTGCTGTTACTTTCGCCCTACTTCATAAACTATAACGTAACGTTATACCAAGAATTCTTTATCCAACATTAATACCCCCTAGTGGCCAGGTTATCATGAAGATGGTTGAACATCAGCAAGGCAGTGCCATGGAGTACATTTTTTATTAAATGATATGCAGCACAACAATGCGATCTGCCTATAATTGAAATGCATATTGCCATTAATACTAATGCAACAGTAATTAAACATCTACCCCCTTCGGGTAATTAAAATGCATTTTAATTAACAGCTACTAACGTGTTTTATCTTGTATATAGATGATCGAGTACAATAAGAGAAGGACCGTGGAGTTGTTTTCTCAATTTATTGATAGCGGGGGAGTGTTACCCGTGGACGAAGAGGAAAAGGTTGGTACTTCTGTTCATGGGTCACTTAAATTGAATATAGTGCCGGAAAACAAAAATGGTTTTATTATATAGTGGCAGGTGCGAACATTTGGGCAACCCTATCAGTCAGTACTCCGTACAGAATTCTTCTAGCTCCGGAATATGCTCAGCTCTTTAATGCTTGAAATAATCCCACAGATTTTAAAGGTCCAAATGTTTTGTTGAAGCATCGAACCTCTTTTCAGCTCAATTTCTTCACCCAGTCTGGGACATCAGCTTCTAGGATTTGGGGATACGCAGTGGAATCCTTTAACCTGGATATTTCCTGGTACCTGGCTACCCCACACCACCAATCCCCCCCCCCACCATAATAGAGCTACCTCCATGGTTAACGGTTTGCAAGGTGCTCTCTTCTTCAAATGTATCTTCTGTCGCTGTGTCCAAAAATGAATTTGGGTCTGACATGTGGGTTCTGCTCAGTTACATTACAGAATTTTGTCTTGACTTCAACAGTTCCCTTAACGTTCATTTGTTAATGATGTTTTTCTGACAGCCGGAAACGTGTAGGTATCATATATATATATATATATATATATATTTTTTTTTTTTTAATCGCCTTCTCTGCTTTGTAACCATCAACTCTCTTAATTTGCAAATCCTCAATCAGTTGCTTAGTGGAGGTCATGGGTGTCGAAAGTGGGAGCAACATCCGGAGAGGTTAGAAGGATCAGAGCAGTTTTTGAACGTTGCCATTGCCTTCTCTTGGAGTCATTTAAGACCTAACAAATCAACCAAGTTTTAAGGCCTTAAAAAAAATAATGAATCAATGTCCAGACCTTTGCAATCTGTTAAATTGTACTCGTTGAAGTTTGTACCCTGCAGATTTTGTGTTACCTACTTTTCACATAAGACATTCAGTGAAACATGAAATTTGACTAGGGGGTGCCTAAATGTTTGCATTTATCACGCTCACAGTGAGACGTAAGTGACATCACTGCTCTAGAATTTGTTCTATTTTAAAGGATATTTGTACATATATTCATGTCCCTTATATTCAATGTATATATCTATTTTTATTCATGTTAGAAAATTACATGATAAGCAATTTTTTTTTTTCTCCAGATAATAGAGAATTTGAAACCGGATGCCAACGACATTAAAGTGGAAGATGCAATACCAGAAAAGCCAAAAGATGAACTGTAGACATGCGATACACGTCCGAAATATACAATATTAGTGGTGGGCATTGTGGCGCCATCCTATGAAAAAGTTTCCCAGTATTGAAATTAAAGTGGTGTTTACCAATTTGTATAAACTTAAAGACAATAAAGGGTTTTTACAGTAATGAATCATGTAAATTTCAGTTTATTGAAAAAAAAATAAAAAAATCGCAGTTTACTGTTTAAAACACCATATTGTATCTATTTAAAGAGACCTCAATCAAGGCTACGTACACACAGAGGTTATAAACACCACAAGTGTAGGCAATCACACTTCGGCGTTCTCTCACAGGTTCTACCAAGCGTGCCAAAACGGATGCAATTAGACTTTGGAGGTCTGCGCATCAGGGCGCCTTGTCATACGGCGCCAAAATGGAGGTGGGTTGGGATTTTATTTTGGTGGCATCAGCAGTGGGGGGGGGGGGGGGCTAGGAGAGGCCTCTGGTGGCATCCTTGGGCAGCAGAGGCTCAGTCAATGAATTGTCTAGCCAAGGCCTGGCCAACCTGTGGCTCTCCAGGTGTTTTTTTGAAACTACAAGTCCCAGCATGCTTTGCCAATATATAGCAGCTTATTGCTGGAAGGGTATGCTGGGACTTGTAGTTTCACTTTCAACACTGGTCTAGTCAATACAATATGCCGTTTGAAGAGTCCTTGCTCTTCAGAGACAAATTAGACACCATAATGCAGAAGTCGTCTGGGGGTAGGTAAATCTAACCACTTTCCACAGGATCAAAAGGTCAAAATACTTCCACTCTTCCGCGTCTTGCTAACACTTCAAAGAAGTGAGAAGTTATAGGCCAGAGAGACAGTGCACCAGGCAGGATATTCCTTCTACACTCAAAGTCCTTCCGAGCATTCTGATATAGAGGGAAGACTAATCAGAAGACTCAACAATGATTATTGCCTGGTCAGTCACCAATAACACCGGTAGGGTGCAGTATCACACAATATGTGTAAAGATGGGATCACTATTCCCGATCAAAGGGTTTTGGACAAGTTTGGAGTTCCATCACTATTCCAGTGGAAAATAGTTTCTCCAATCCAAGACTCCCATCAACCCCACCACAGTTGGAAACTTTGCACAACATTCTGCAGAGTCTAAAAACAGACAGGCAATTTATCTTATACCTGCGGTCAAGAGGGACAAGGGTTTTATTTCAGACTTTGCCGCGTCAGGAAATTGCCAGGAGCCTTTTGCACTGTTCTGGTTTTGAAAAGACTCAACAGGTATCTCTGTACCAGACACTTTCGCATAGAATCTGTGAATTCTATCCTCACGGACAACAGCAAAGGGGATTTTCTGACATACATAGACCCCCAGGATGCCTATTTACATATCCCTGTCGCAGATCACAGGTTTTTCCTACAGTTCTGGATCGTGTGTCAGCACTTTCTGTTCACCTGCCCGCCGATCGGCCAGGCAACATCCCTGAAAACTTTTACCAAATTGATAGTTCCTCTGGTTATGGAATTAAGCAACTAATTAGACAACATTCTTGTGGTGGGGAGTTTGGAGCACATTATCAACTCAAGAGGTAGCCCTACTGCAACATCATGGCTGGGTTGTTAACAGGATTAAAAGCCATCTAATCCCATGAAAAAAAAAAAGTTTCTGGGTCCTTGATAAACACCATATAAATAAGGTATCTCTGTTGGCAGAAAGGTGTATCAAGATCCAATTCCTAGAACATCAATTATAGCCGTATCACCAAACAATGCAGTAGGAACTATAATTGTTGGGAATGCTTTCCTCCACCATGGGGATCATCCCCTGAAAGGTGGCAAATGCAAAGTCTTTAACCAGAGTAGATAATACTCAAGATGGACAGTTGTGGTCTTCATAAATTGCCATGGAGGTACCAGAAGCAGAACTACAATAGCGGAAGCAGCAGAAATCATGTCTTGGGCAGGAAGAAATCTAAAGTACAGCATTGCATGTACAGCCAGAAATAAGTTAATCCAGGAAAGTGGGATATCTGTATCATGAATAGTCCAGCTAATAATATACAAATTTTGGCTTCCTTGAGTGGATATTATGGCAACAAACATACTGCCCAAGGTGAGCAAGTTCTTCTCTCAAGACAAGGTCCAAGGAATGTAGGTTGCTCAGACAGTTTCATGGACGTTTCACCCGGGGTATCGTCTTCCCTCCGTTTCCACTCCTTACTCACATTCTAAAAAAAAAAGGAAAAGGAACGAGCGAGAGAGAGCAGAATTTATAGCAATCCTTCTGTCCTGGTCACGTTGTCTGGTTTCTGGTTGCCAGGAAGATGCCCCAGGAACAACCAAGCAATTTGCTTCTTCCTCTTCATACAAACCACCTGCATCAAGGCCCTCACCTAAATCTACAGTGACTAGATGTAATGCCATGGAGGAGTGAGCGGGAGCTGCTCAGACAGAAGGGAGTCTTGGAGTCACTGATCAACACACTTTTACAAGTGAGAATGTAGAGCGCTTTGATAATCGATTATAGGAGTTGAAGGATGTTTATCAAATGGTCAAAGTCTAGATGCAATCAGTTTACAGCAAGTACTCCACGTATCCTTGACCTCTTTCAGGATGATTTCAGTAAATGTCTTATTTACACCCAGGGTACCATTATCAGCACATAGTGTTTAGATACTATATTAGCTTCAAAAGATGAGGATTATTGGTTTCTATCAAGCCGTGAAGAGAATCCATCAATCTATTGGGTCCTTTGGTGCTAATTTAGTGCTCGACCCTTTGATTTCTGACCCTTTTGAACTGCACTACAAAGAAGCTTCTCAAAGATGGAGGACACAAAAAGTGGTTACTTCTGCCCACAGGGTTGGAGCACAAAGAACCCTTTCTGAATATCATTGCAGATTAAGTGAAATTAAGAGCCAATCCAACAATTCTGGCAAAAGTAATATTCACAGCACACAACCTAGCTATGATCAGGAAAACTTTACTCATTAGATTTACTTTCTAGGTTAGGTGTTTTTCCATATATTTGTCCAGGACAGAAGGATTTAGAAGCACAGAACCTTGAAAAGAGTGTGCCTCTTCCAGACAAATCATACCAGATGGATCAAGGAAGTAATTATACAGGCGTACAAGAGCAATGTGCATAAGGTACTGGGGAGTCTGAGGGCACACTCACCATAAGCAGTAGCAACGCTCAGGCTTCAGCAACAGAGCTTTCTAAAGCAGCTGGATAGACATCTATCCATGCTTTCACTAGTCATTATCATCTGTATGTCTTATCTTCTATTAACTCTGTTTGGGAGACTTTTCTCCACACAGCCCCTGAATAAATTCCTTATGCAGCACACGTGACTGATCTGTTCATTGTAGCCCTCCCTATTATATTGCTTGAGTACATCCCATTGTAATGTCTGCCATGTAGGACTGAAAAGGGAAAAGTAGCAAAATTATAGTCAATGTGAATTCGGTTTCCTCAAAATACTACATGGCAGTATTACCATCCATGGTGGATATGTTTGTTTTTCTGAGAAGGCTTGGCAAGTCAATCAAAAATGTAGAAGAGGAGGAACAGCCTTATATACTGTATATTTGTTTCTACCCAAACTAGAAGTGAATTTACCCATTGTAATAGCTGCTACAGAGTATTTAGAGGAAAGGAAATTAGTGTCAACTATAATTCACTATTGCTGCATTTCATTCCCGGTGTAAAGTCCACATGGGGGCAGGCGGCGGAGATACTGGGACGGCGTTTTGCACATTTTGGTACTCTTGTTTTGCATTTAAATAATGAAACCATAGACTTTGTTTGGGCTACATTCATTGTGAATGGAATGCACTGGGGTCGGAACCCATGGATAGGTGGGGGGCGGTTTTGGATGAATAGAACCACACTCATCGGATACATACAATAGGTGAGTCAACCAAAAATAAAAATAGACCTTAAAAGTAGGTTATCAGGAGAAATACATTATGGCTTTCGAATATCTGATTCCATGGAAACATTCTTCCAGTCTGATGTCCGATGCTGTTCTGGAAACGGGATTGTAGGGTTATTTTAACTACCGACAAGTTATTACAAAGGTTGACAATTCTACCTAAATGTTCAGGGAACCTATTCAGTCAGCCAAGACAGCCATCATATTTCCTAAAGTAATTCTCTTGGTGAAAGAGTATTTAATGATGCAATTCAATAGCAATCTTCCAAATGAAAAAATAAATTGACAACAGGTGGGAATATCTCAGTTTATACTTTTATTAATCTCCAAGTACCTTTATAAAATGTACAAGAAAGTATCTGTGGGGTATTGATCAATGATAGTTGTGTTCAGAAAATGTACATATTTACAAAGAAGAAAAACCTCTTTAGAAAAAGTGAAAAACAGGATTTAAAAAAAATCTTACACATCTCCTGGATATAAAGCAAAATATGTTGAAATTGAATTGAACTACATTTAAAGGCACTCTGTGACAGACATCTATATGTAAATAGACCAGGAACATGAACACTCTTCTACAAGTGTTGAGTGGATTTTCACCCCCACAGACATAAGACCAGTACCAATCAAATTGTATTAATATTTCTGTGAGACTATAATGACACACTTTGGCTTTAAATCTGATTACTGGACTATAATTTACGGACTACAACAAAGTAAAGAGGTATGTTAAGAGATAGACATTAAAACACTGAATCATATACGTTGTATCTGAATGCTATATCTAAATAAGTGATCCTAGCTTCAAAACAGCCCAGATATATCATTGGAAAAAAAACCAAAACCCTAAATTATAGGGGACAAAACTCAAAAATACAAAATTGGGCATGTATCAAGTACAGTACTTTCTAATAAAACAAATGCTAATAAAATATAATTTTATAGCCAATTAATCTGTAACAGAGTAGGAATACATCCACTGCATTAGGGTCACGTAATCTATCATAAACTGGGTACATTGGAGAAGGCAGAAACATACATAAAATTTGGGCTTACAGCAAAACTGCGTTATCTGCCCCCATTAAAAATATATTTATGTACACTAAAGACAAAAGGCAAATTTCACATAAAAAAAGTGTTTTTTACAAGCCCATACTAATTTGCATAAGTATTTGTGAACAGCAGCCTGCGGAGGTTTGGGGGGGATATACGTACAAAACAAGAGGCACCTGAAAGCATACAAATACATATTACCAGTAATTTATACATCAACATCGGTGGTTGAGATTTAATTTCCCATATGATACAGCAGATAGAGGCAACAACTATAAACACTTCTCGATACGTCAAAATGTAAACTAGCAAAGGGGAGACAAAACCGGGGATTGTACAAAGAAAAAGGAACCGTTGAGGAGGTAAATCCTCTTTACCAAAATAAAACCCAAAATGCACATTTCTGTCAAGTGTACACCCGCAAAGCTGCCGTCCATTCCTCATTGGACTGATGACAATTTAAATACTGAAATACCCACCCCACTTTTAATCTATTTAGTTTTCTGTACAGGATTTAATATAAACTAGTTGGATAAATCATTCTGTAAAAGAAACAAGAAAGAAAAGAAGATTCTAGTCATTCCACATTTGCATTTAAAGACACTGGGAGCTGCCATATTGTTTGCTTGACCAATGTATAAAAATTAACAATGACAAAACATTGGCATTGGGCGTACAATTTTTTTTTCTTTTTTTCAAGCATAAAGAGTTTAACAAAATATAGTATATTTATAAAGAAATATAATTTCAGTATAAAACAACTACAGCGAGAATCAAGTTCAATTTGTATTAGAAATTAACGTGTTTACTCGAATATCCCAAATTGTGTATTTATTACATTTCAATCCCAATGCTTGAAAGCTACCTTGGAAAAGTAAAAAAAAAAAGCATATCTGCACTTACTGGAATCCCTTACTAACCCCCACATCACCCCCTCCCCCCAAAAAAGAAACCCTGGGATAGCGCAGTGGCAAATTACACAAACATGCAATATATATATTATTTTATATATTAGAAAACTTAATATACACAAAATAATTTTGATTCACAATTGTGTTTCAAATGAAGAAAAATTTTACACAAACCTTCCTCAAAAATAGTCTACATCTGGCGACAACGGATACAAATAGGCTGCGTTCAATAACTTGCAAAAAACAAACAAAAAAAACAAACCACAAATATAATTTGATTAATTTTGATGCTATGCAAGCATTGTTTAACAGGTTTTCATTATGTAACAGAAATTGGCAATAACTCTTTCTTGTGAAGGCAGTCTTCTGAGAATATAGAGGACACACAACTTAATATACATCCAGGGGATAGAAATTAGGGTAAATACAAAAACAATAATTAATAAAAAGACGTTACAGAGTAACAGTTTCTCATCACTCAGCCTTTGAGAACATGGCCCGGTGCATAGCCACGAATATACATTCTATTACAGAACATGAATGTGAAAAGCATCTCATTTGTAAAATCTGCAAGTCTAAGGAAGGACTAACAGATATGCAGTTTACATTCACAAAATGCAACACTGTTATATTACACTAGAGGGAAAACTAGTGTATGTTAAATATTTTATATTATTAAATACAGCGTTTTAATAACACCAAGATTGCTATTGAAAAAACATACAGGCCAAACACAAAAAGGGCTCCTGCTCATTCTACTGGACTCAAACGTGACCCACACAGAATAATAGTTAAACTAAACAGTTCAATAAATAATGTTGCCCAGATAGAGCAGATGCACTAAACACAGCTTTCTAAAAGCTCCGGGATACAAAACATAATGAGACATCGACCACAGACCATTGTTCCAGACGTATTTCCTCTGTAACAGGAAAGCTGAATGACTTTAACACCTTTCAATGGGAGCAGCAAAATTAAATGGAGAACCAATTCTATTAAACAAAACTGGGCCAAGATGAAGTAGAGATAGTGGGATAAAGGAGACGTCTGCTTTCATGAAAGTTAATTGCAATAAAGTTAGCGTTAATTCTAAGATGCAGCCACTGTTTGTGCGGCCGTCTTTGGTTAGGCTTTTGAACTTGGAGAAACTTGCAGCTGACGATGCACCGGGTGGGTTATGACTTCTAACGGGTGACCGATTCCCCAGTAACCAAGGGAAGCCACAAAAAGAGGCGTCTGACATTGCAACACCAACAAGGAACTGCAGAATTGAAAGAGAGAAGCAAGGTAGGAGTTCCTACAAACATTGGGGCAAGGTACAATCTTGTTTTCCTTTTATATCTCACTAACCACAGAGCAGCTGACCAAAGAACTTCACATTTTTAAATTGCAAGTTTACCATGCCTCAAATCAACTCGTAATAGATACGTAATGAATGTAGGAGAAACTGTATGTCATAGTTCATCTTCATTCAAGTACATAAAGCCTTCAAGACCACACAAATGTAGTTACTGCCGACAATTTGATATCCATGGTCATACAGGAAATGTGGTGACAGTGAACAGGTCTATTCTGAATCCTTTATTAAATACCCAAGTGCCACCTTGACATTAAACAGTATACATTGTATTCTCTACTGGACCCTTCTCTCCCATGTGCCAAACATTTAGATTTTTAGAGCAAGATATGTTGGTGGAAGAGGCTTTTGACAGAAGCAGATCACTTTAATATATCAACCAAAATAATAATAACAATATAAAAAAAAACAAAAAAACAAAACTATTCTGGAATACAAAAGGGGTTAAATAATAAATTATATTTCTAGTTGCAGAAAAAAGGACCCACATGGAGCAGCTCTATTTTAAAAATAAAAAATGTTGGAAAGGTCTTTAAAATAGCCAGGTACCCATAGATAATGCATCGATAATGAGGTCTAGGCCCAGCGTGCATATTGGACAGAACTAATCACACACACGTGTGGAGAGTGAAACACTGGAAAGAAAAGAGATGTTGGCAGAAAGTTTACTCTTTAGGTTACCATGGACTTTACAAGATGAGGTGACCTCAGCACCGTAGTGTGTAGATTTACATAAGAGCACTGTGACATTTGGGAATTCTCTTCCTGTTTATTTCAAGGTATCAAAAATATGCAGCTTTCATAAACAAGGTTCTATTACAATCTCTAGCTGAACTGTACACGGCTACATTACATGAACTACTCTCTGTCCCTGGCAGGGTCTCAGCCTGCAGTCTGGTGGGAGACCCCTGTACAGTAATCAGTCTCCCAGGATCCGGGTACTCCCCCCCCCTTCAGTAAGACAGAGGGGGACACTTGTGTCTTCACCCAATTCCAGCATTCATATGCAAGGTTTTCAAGTCTTCCTTCTATCCATCAAGCGCTCCAGCTTCTCTTTTCAGGTGACCTAGTCAATCTTTTCCACTTTCCCAATAATTTTTTCTTCATAAATGGGTAGAATAGAGTCATCGTCTCGCACTTCCTCAAACACCACGCCGCAATCAAATTCATCGCTTACTTTCTTGAAGTAATACCTGGGGGATGGAAACAGGATAGGTTCAGTGACACGACTGCAAGCACAGGATACCTAAGTAGACTGTGAGCGTTTGTGTGACTCTACCTGTAATTTCCTTTCTTTGTCAGCAGCTCCTTAAACTGTCCCAGGGTCACGACACGACCTTTCACCATGGTCCTGTAGGGAATAGGCTCTCCACAGAAATAGTAAGCCACGACAATGTTATCACAGGGCTGTCCAGGGCCGCTTCCTCCTTTCTTCTGGGACTTTAACCTGACAAAAATAAACCGGGGAGGTGAGGAAGAAGTTGTGCAACATAATCTATTCTGGGCTATCCACAGCGCTACAGATTTAAGAAGGGCTACACCACCTGGTATTTCAGCCCCCCCATGAGCCACAGAGAACCTTACAAGCAGGAAGTCTGATGTACACAGATACCTTCCAACAAAAAGATTGTTTTTAAACTATAAGAAAATATTTGTGTATGACACGAGTAGCTCACCTAGTTCTTACACTGCACATATTGTACACACACCTTAAGGACAAAACAAAATCCCCAAAAAAGAAAAAAAGTTTCCGTATACAAAACCATGTTCAGTCTTCCCTAGAGTGTTCTAAACAAGTTGAAATTATTTCCACAGATACAGCCTTACCAAAAACTCTTGGACAAATGTTAGTCTGCAATGCCCCTGTGTATGAATCTGTACATTTATGTTATCAAGGAGAAAAGCAAATCAATCACATCTCAGCATTACATTACCTACTACATTATACAAGATAGAAAAACACTAAACGGTCAGCACACACGCTGGGCAGACAGCCATATATAAACAGTACTGCTGGTAAATAAGCTCAGCAATACATGCAGGCTTAGGTTATATATGACTGAAAGCAGCATTAAATGTGTCACAAACCACGCCATTATATTGTTGCCCAAAAACAACCCATTCTGTGCCGTTCCCAATATATGGTCATTCTATATTTTACTTTACATAGACTACATTGTGCTTGTATCGTAAAGTGCTAACATCATGAAGTCCTTTTCTGCTAAGCTTATTACCTAAGCAGTAGGATCTCTGGAACCGAATTAAAAAAAAAAGTGCTAATAGGAAGCTTTCCAAACCTTGCCATCTGTTCTCTATCTACTGGGAAGGAAGAATATTCCACTATTTGCTCACAGTGGTACTCCTATATCATAGGTGGATAAATGTACAGCGCAGCAGCATTGGATGTGGTGGGAAACGAACGGAGATTTGGTAACAGCTGACCGGAAAGGGAGACGCACAGGGTTAGGGAGGGGCGACTACAGGTGGGGGCGACTACAGGTGGGGGTGGTTGGAGAGGATTGAACAAGTACAGAGAAATTGACACATGATAAGAAGAGTGACACATACTGTGACTCTGAGAGGTCCATGTCGGAGACAGCTGGCACCACATTCAGCGGTGGGATATAAGCTGGCCTGACAGAAGTGCGCCCCCGCTGGATAACCTCTTGAACATACCTAGAGAACAACCTTACAGATTAGACAATGTTCTACATCCATGCACAGTGGCACCCAGTGAAAACTCACTATTTCACTAAATAACACGACAGCCGTGATACAGGCGGTCACATGCAAAATAATTACTACACATTCCCACCAATAATCACAGGAATACTAATTGTAGCAGTCTGGATGGATTTCAGGATACGGTGCCAGCTCAGGTCATGTGGTGGCTCCTTGTTAGGGTGGGGGCGGTGTGGGGGAATTGCCGCTTTAACAATTTTTCAGCAGTCTTTAAAATTCCACTAGATTTAACGCAATAAAACTCCCTATAAAGCATTTTCACACAACACTACAAACCCACCGACAGCCTGAAAACATGCCACGGAGTCTTATGGCACGGCTGATTTTTATCAAATTCTTGATGTACTCTTATTAAAGCAAACTCAATGTAATCTGATATTTATTTTTTTTTCTGTGCTTTTTGGGGCCCATTAAATTCCCAGCACTAGCTGCGCTGCAGTCCTCACAGCCCAGGCACTTTCACCAGGTTCTCGGAAACACTGATCCCTATAATGCTTCTGTATGTTCACCTCTGAATGTGCTCTCTACCGCAAGGACAACACAGCATGCCTTTTTAAGAGGACAAAATACAAAAATAAATCTTATATAATTCTACTTCTGCTTTCTAAATCACACCAGGATGGAACTGGAGCACCCAGTAGGTTCTGCAGACCTTTAAGAATCTACAATCCAAAGTCTGACCAACTCACAGCAGCCAATATAACACCACAAAAAATGGCTGATGTCAATAGAGGTGACTGACAGGCTCCTGAACTTTACATTATTTTGCCTCATCCTGTACTAACCTGCAAATTATTAGAAAGAATAGGAGACAATAAGTAATAGAGGAAATCTGAGCTTCTAGCTGGTGTACGCTGACATATTGGTAGACCGTACCAGCCATGATGGACATAATTATCATTCTTCATGAGCACAGAAGACAGATTTACTGTATGTTTTGATCCATTTACAACAGTTTGAAGTGAAATTTAATATTTTCATAATGGTGGTGGCTGACAAAAGAGCCCTTTATAGCACAAAGGATATTTTTAATGTTGTGTAAACATAAACCGCAAATATTTTTATATATTTATTGTATGGCTGCTGGTTTAAATTGTCCTTGCCAGCACTATTTCACACTTGAATTGGCAGAAATCTCTGCAAAGACCGACCAAATATACTTGCACTGAAAAATAAAGGGGTGCTAACACCATTTAATTAAAGGTGTGCAATAGCGGGGCATGGAGACCTTGTAAACAAGGTTAATCCGGTACCTGGAGATTGCAGCACAGGCAGGTATGTTGCAGCGTAAGGGGATAAAACGATGACCATGCTGAAGCGTTGGATACCTTTGTTTTACTTGCGTTTTCCCAGCTTTTTTCTCCTCCTCCTCCAGCCGTCGGCGTGCTTCTTCCAACTGTGTCAGCGGATTGGGGGCAGGATTGGGCGGCATGGTGGGGTCTTGGACAAAGGGGTGAGAGGGCTGCACCACATTGCGTAGCTGAGCGCTGACCCACGGGTGGACTGCGCCGGGCCGTTCAATGGAAAGTGGTCTAGGCACGTCATGAGCAGGCTGCTTCTTGGCACCTGATGAGCTGCAGACGTAAATTGTATTATAAGCAAAGGCCAACAACAACAAACCACTTCTACAGCATAGATAGGCTAGAATGTGAAGCCACTGGCATTAGTAACAGGGCACATTGTGCAGATCATAGAGGACCCAGGCATGTCCAACTTGTGTTCTGTGGGCCGCAAGCGGCCTTTGCTCGGCAGGGAACTTGCTGTTCTCTAAGACGTCTCAGATGACTGTACTTTATTTAGCAGTTGAGTTATCAGACATTATACTTATGCGCACTTTAGTAAAACTAAAAGACAAATGTAACTAATGGAATACAGGATTTTTTGAATTGGACATAACCGGTATGCTGTTCCCTCTACAAGCGGATGATACATCTGGGAACCACGTTCTGTCCACAAAATGTGAATGCACAGAACATAAACTTCTGATAGGACAACAAGTTTTCTTTGCATCCCTCAGGCCGGGAGGACATCCAGATGATGAACCATGCAGGCAATGCTGGAGTACATATATAGACTCACCTATGGACGGTTTTCTTGTGTCTGCTAATCTCTTTCTCCCCCTCCAGTATCCACTGCATGATTTTCTGGTGCCTTTCTGCATCCTCTGGCACAACAGGCATTTCGTAGTTGGCACTTTCAATCTTCCCCGAGTCCACTTTCTTTGCATTCCTTTTGGCGAGCATACTTACTTTCCCACTGGAAGAGAGAGAGTATGTTAAAGACGTGTGAAGGCTTACTACTAAATGCTGAACACCTAAGGAAGGAGTCGTCTAACGGCTAAATGCATGGTCACTTTCTGGAAAGCCCGGTGGGTATTCCATTGTGACTTTGGGAAAGTCATTGCCTCACTGTGTCCCAAACATTAAAAATAGATTGTAGATTACAATGGCAAACGTGTTTGACCCATTCCGAGTACTGTACTAATACAGGTTTAATGTCCAACAGCCGGCTCACATTGTGGGCTAATTTTGCACTCTCTGCTAGTAAGTAAATATGTGTATAAATGTGCTCTATGTGCTTTTTCCTTTATACCAGTGTGGGTAAGAAGGAGCGTGTACAAACTATATTCCAATATGATTCCACACCCTGTCAGCGCCTGTTGAACAATGGTTTCTGTGGCCTATATAACGGCGTTCATAGAAAAGTACTGCAGAGGCTGCTCAGAAATTGGCAGCAGTCAATAACCGTTCTGAAATGTGAATCAGGTTCAGTTTATATGAAGTAAACCCATCGCTTACACACAGTGGGGGAAGTAAGGTGCCTTTTTCATCACAGTATCTAGCTCCCAATGAATTGATGAGCAGTAGACAAAATCGAAGACACTGCTTATAGGTAACATGTACTCTATAAATGTCTTACCAGTCATAGCATTCATTTTACGCGCAAGCCTCAAAAACACAACTATCTAAAAACATGACCAAAACCAGAAATCACTTAAGGCGACAGGGAAAGCACCTTAATCCCCAAACATTCTGTAATCTTGCGCCCCATGCTTACCTGTAGCCCAAAGAATCCATAGGACTGGGGGCCATCCCCATACTCTCTGCATAATTTCGGGATTTGGTTGCATAGTTATGAGGGTCTACATTCCAAGAAAAGTTGCTTTGCACTCTTTGTGTGGCCTCAGCCTCAATCTGTTCTTTAGGTTTCACCCCACTGTGGTGGTGAACATGGTGATAGATGTGTTTGTGATACAGGTTGGACGCTTCTAATTTCGAGCCAGACTTGGCCGAATGCTTGCCGTGCCCAGATTGCATTGTTCCCACAGATACAGGCAGGCCTTTGCTCAAGTGGCCGCCATCTGGCGAGCGCGGCTTTGGGGAATGGCGGCCGGGGCCCGGAGACTGGCAACCTGGCGTTTTCATGACGCGTTGCACATGTTCATCAAGAATGGATTCTGGATTTTCTTCATGGGCGTCTTTGATCTGCATCCCAACACAGCCCATCTCAGAATACCGAGAACCGAAATGATGCACAGGCTGGCTTGAAGGCAACTTGTGGCTAACCATCGAAGGAGCGGATGAAACATCAGCATCATCTCCTTCTTCTTCCTTTGGGACACAAAATAAAAACACCAAGATCAGAATGTCAAATTGGACAAATGCAAATTATATAAAGAGAATAGCTCATGCAGATACTCTATTGCTGCCTTATAAATGGATCCCATTGAAATATAGAACTGTACCACTAGGTGGCAGAGTTGTAGAACAAATCTACAATCTCACCCTAGAATATAATGTTTCTGCATGACCTGGTCAAAAGTTTTTAATTTTTAAACAAGCAGAGAGAGACAAAATGAACACCGAGAAAATTAATAAAAGAAGAAAATGTATGCAGTCTATTGTAGATTAGAGATCCCAAAATGTTGCATCTCTGGTACATCCACCAACCATCGCAGCTCTACTATCGATCAAACCACCGGGATATATATGTGATTGAGAGGATGTGTGGCAATTAAATAATATATGAGCTACATCCTCAATGTTAAAGGACAACCGATGCAGCTGAGAGAGAAATACAGTCTGTCTTCTTATGAATATAGCTGTAATGTTTGTAGCACACAGAACAGATTACCTAGTGTTAAAGGCTAAGGTTTTTATTGTTTTGATAAAAGAGTCGAACGCAAGGATCCCTAAGTACTATAAATGACCTCGCAGTTACAGCTTCTATCATCCGCTGCTTTCCCTCGTTGTCCCAATTGTTTCCCAGGAGAACTGTAGACTACAGTCTCCACAGTCCAGTTTAGTTCAGCTATGTCCACATTTGTCTAATTGACAGTCCCAGCTGTATTACAAGCGGAGGGTGGGCTGTCAATCGGCCAACATGCAGCACAGGGCTTACTATCCAACCTGTGGAGAACTTGGTCTATGACTGTCCATGACCACCATGGACAACCAGGACACAGAAGTCTTTAAGCGGTTTCTGATCACAGCCAGCAGATCGTGGTGATGGTCAGGTTTCACTCACAGCAGATGTCAGAGAGCAAGTAAAGCCACTATTTAACAATAATATAAGATAAACACTGTATACTGAGCTAAATAACAGAAATGAAATAACTGAGCTGTTAATATGTCCAACATGCTGTCTTCTACTCCTCTGCAGCAGGGCGTCGTGTTAGGAGGGAGATGATGCTATAACGAAGCATGCAGAGATCCTGAACACAATTGCACTATGCGGATTGCTAGATTCACACACGGGGGCGGGGACAGTGATCGTGATGTCACAGCATCTCGAATGACTGCAGTCTTAGCTTTTTGTTCTCAGTTTTAAAGAAGTGACCTTCACCAGTCTTATAGAATAGGGAGGAGATACTGTACTTTTTAGAAGAACTGAGGTCATATGTCAGGTAAACAATAAATGAACAGTTTATATATGATTATTTTTTTAAATATTGGGCTTTAGTGGTCCTTTAATTTACTTGGTTTGCTATGTTGGTAATGGAGCTCCATGCTAGGCTTACAGGGGCTAGTCAGCCCAGGGATTCATTGATGTAGCCAGTAACAGATATATTTAATTCCTTGTCATAAAATCACTGTTCACAACAGTCAGTGCTCAGGCTTCTACATTCCAGTATAACCTGGAACTGACCGCGGCTGGATGCTGCTAGATCCAGGTTACACTGAATCTACCAATGCTCGCAAACGTGGAAAACCGAGATTGACTGATTGAGTTAAAGAAATACAAGAAAAAAGGGTAGACGTGGAATAAAGATCGACCTTTGTTCCAAAGCTGTAACTGGATCATATCTTAACTAAAGTACATATATTTGGTATTGCTATAGTCAGGTGAACTAGCAAATACATTTTTGTGAATGAATCCACTTTGGAATATTAACTATGGATTATTATTTTTATGTTTTTCCTTTTATATAAAGTGCTAAAAAATGAATTTGTTACCAAAATAATGTGCTATGTCTCGAATGGTAAAAGAAGAAGACGAAATTCAATATGATACGCAAAGTAGTTAATTATTCTCTGTCTAAAACTTGTGGGAAAACTGTGAAATGAGGTCTGGTCACAAAGGTTTAAAATCCCCCCGTTTATGAAAGCGTTAACAAAAACACACACATTGAACTGACCAGTGCTAATAAGAGCGCATGGCTTAAAAGAAGCCTATTGTTCCCAAAAACATCCAGTCCATTTACAAATAAGAGTTTTGCATAATTGAACTTTAAACCATTTAGAGTTGAGCAAAAGACTTTCTTCTGAACCCTCACAATAATCATGATGGAGAGGGCTATTTATTAACAAAGTGTGAAACGCATTCAAATTCTATAACGGACATGATAAAAACAACACTGTTAACACACTGACATAATATCAGAGAGTTACATAAATGTCTCGGTACCATAACGGCCTATCTAATGCCAGGGTGGTGGCCACCAGCAACGCTACGGCCAGACGGACACCACGCATCCCAGCGGCTGACCCATACTCACAGCTCTCACGCGTTTCAGTCGCTCCTCCAACTTCTGTTCTGCTTCCCGGTCTCTCAGAACTCCCTCCAAGCGACTTATTAGCTCAGCAGCAAATTTTTCAGGATCAACGTGAATATCCTTTGGTATGTGATATGTACGCTGGGGAGACCATAAAGGAGTATGCGGACGTGAGTTATCAGAGACAATGTATCAAATGGAACAGAAACAATACCTGAAATATATTAACACTTTCTGGTAACCTTGTACAGAACAATGTTATTAAATTATGTTTTGCAATAAGAAAAAAGAGGTATACATTGCATATACTTTATATAAAATAAACAGACAGGGTTGTGTAAACTGACTGGACAAGCAATGGCAGCCAATTAGCAGGGTTGACAACCTTTTGAGAGGTCCAGTTTACTTCAAAACTTCAGCGCTGTCAGTCTGCATGAAGGGAGTTGCAATATTGGTTGGGGGGTGATTGTCACCCAAGAACGTGTCCACACTCAGCAGTGGCGTGGGTCTTAAATGAATAAAATGACTTTTACCTCTCTTAAGGGTTAAATTGGCAATATAGCCTGTCTATTTTCCAATTATACCACCTTATCCTATACCTATAAGTACTCTTTATATACACTCTACTGGTGAGTAAAGAGCACTCACCCTAAAGATCCTGATATTTTTGCACCTAAACCTCCACCTCCCTCTACATGAACAAAATTTAGCGCCACTCTTGAATCTGATCACATTGGTAAGATGCAATGACGGCACCGAGAGGTCCTGGAAGTAGGCAGGGAACTCTCTATGGCCAGGCCGACCAAACATGGCAGAAGAAAAAGCCTTTAATGACAAAGAATAAAAGAATATCTATCGATCTATCTATCTTTACAGATCTTTAATTTGTGCGTCCTTTAACAATGCACAATACAGGGGGCAAGATGCAAGATAAATGGAGCCAAAAGCCTGTTTTAAAAGGATTTACAAAAATAAACATTTATACACAAAGAAAGCTTCTGTTACACAATCTCGGCAATTAACAGCCCTGACATTACTGAAGGTCTTCAATGCAATATAATGAAACAACAAGCAGACTAATAAAATAATGTGTTTATCGCAAAATAAATGATTTTTCATAAGAACCTATGTATAATTGTAATTGTTCTAGTGTACACACTATATATAGAAAACCAGACATGCACAAAAAAAAAATGAAAATGAAAATAAAGATGACGTAGGACCCAATAATAATAATAATAATCTACAGTAACCCTTAAAGAGGGCAAACAAGAAACACAGAGATGGATTAATCAAATCTCCAGGGTAAACACATGATAGTTGGAAGCCAAGGAATGGAGTCTGGGAAACAAAAGCCCCCTTTCATAACGGCATGGCTGACTTGAAACAGGACGGATCACGCTGGAAACAAGAATGGCCTGGATGTAATATGTACAGCCAACCAAATATTTACACAACCTGATGTTGTTAGAAGCAGAAAGGCATATAATGATATGAAACGGGGGCTTTAAATACCTATGGGCGAATGTTACAATCATTGAGTTTGAATATGAGCAACAATATTCAATTAAAAGACTAAAATCAGAGAAGACGGGGAGATGATTTCTTCCTCAATTAAATACAGTACAAAATAAGGTATATAATGTACGATGGGACTTCCTGTGCCAGTGTGCTAACAATCCAAAAGGTTAATATCACCAATTATTATTATCGTTTATTTGTTAGGCGCCACAAGGTTTCCGCAGCGCTGTACACAGCACAAACAGTACTATACAGGGTAAAACAGTACAGAACAATAAACACAAAGTACCAGAACTTCAGAGACTCCAGGCAGGCAAATACAGTAAAGACGGAGCGGAAGAACAGGTATGGAGACAGGAGGGGAGAGGGGCCCTGCTCATACGAGCTTACATCATAAGTGAGGGTAAACAAAATCAGGCACAAAAGGGAGCCAGTGAAGCAAAGGGGAGAGTAAAAAGGGGGCCAGGGGAGAAACAGAAGAGATGAGAGGTTAAGTGGATGGTTGGTAGGCCATAAGGAACAGGTGAGTTTGAAGTGCCCACTTGAAGGAGCACAGATTGGGTGAGAGACGGATGGCGCGAGGGAGGTCGTTCCAGTGAAGGGGGGCAGCTCTAGAGTGGGAAGAGGTGATCGGAGTGGAGGAGAGGCAGCGATCATTGGCCGAGCGCAGGGAGCGGGCGGGAGTGTGAATGGAGAGGAGGTTAGAGAATACCAATGTATTAAAGGGTGCCAGTACAACTTTACTAAGCAGATATAAGGACATTCCTGCCCTTGGATGTATGATGTATCACTGTAGCCATCTGTGATCATATTCGCTCTCCCTTAATGAATATGCAGCTTTGTACACCATATGCGCATGTCAATGAAATGCTCATTAGGTCCTTCACACCCTGGTTGCAACCCAGAGACTTGGGTGTTTATTGTTAGACTACAGACAATGAATGTTTTAGCACCTGTTACTTTGCAGCCTTCTGATCAGCACACTGTAGCATTTCCATGTTAAAGGTCAATATCTTTATTTGTTATCTAAGTGAATGTTGTATGTTTTTTTCTTATTTTGTTGTGACAGATCTTTTCTTGGTTGTGTTTTTAAATATGTCAGGATGGGGGGGGGGGGGGGGGGGTAATTTTCGGGTCGTACGGTACCTTAACATCAAAGATTTTCTTGTCCACCTCTATGGGGTGCAAGGCAAGTCTGCAATGTTACATTGCTGCGGAGCGCCTCTGCAACGCAACTCAATTCACCCAGTAGTCTCTAATTTATTATTTTTACTAAATTTAAATGCCTGTACAAATAAGTCCTACAATGTGCGTTCCCTCTTTCTCCCGTTTATGTGCAGTTTTCTCTGTCTTTGTTTTGTTTTTTAAAAAAATAATTAATTATAAGGTCTCTGGTCTGAATAAAATTTGGGAGACACTACGGGCAGGCACTTGTTTATAACACCTGCTTGTTTCAGATGCTGATCTGTAAAGAATTAGTACATGTTTATTGATAAACTGGGTGTTCTTTGTCTTAGCAGTTCCTCTCTTCTGCAGATTGGGAAGTACTGCACTGCTGTGTAAATTACGGCAGTGAATGTCCGCACAGGAATAATGCCCGTTCTGGGCAAATAACACGGCAGGTTTAATGGGTTAATAAAATGTTGGCAGATGCTGTCTAGGGAAAGAGCACACCATAGCCAGTAGTGGAAACACCTGCATTGTACAACACCACATTTCTGCGCTACATGCAAAAGCAGACAGTATTTTCCCGGCAAGTACAAAATTGCATTTGCACCCCTTGCATCGCAACCTGGTTTGTTCAGGTGCACATTTGCTCTCTGGATTTGCCCCTTACTGCGGCCCTGTGGCAGGATCTCCCAGTACTAGTGAATGTGTCGGCAGGATGATGTGTGTGAACAGGCTGAGAACAGGTTTGTTGTGGTGAAGGGTTCTGAGCTCGGATGTCAGAGGCTGAAATAGTGGATAATACATAAATTACACTAACGAAGCACAAAAAGCACCAACCTGGCTGTAAATGATAGTACTGGATATCCCGGGAATGGGGTGTTGGTTATGACACTAGCAGGGTAAATCCCAGGGTGTGGCTAAATTAGTGGTTGCAGTATTTTGGGAAGCAATTCCCACACAAAGCACAGATCCAGAAATGGAGGATTTCAAATCGCTGATATAAATAGGAGTCTAACTTATCAAAGTTATAACTACCAGTGACCATCATTTTTATTTATTAAATATATTTGGAATGCTGACCTGTACCATCATAGCCGTTACTGTACTTTGCTACAGAAATAGGAAAACCATATAAAAGATGAAGGGCGATTTGTCGGTGTTCCTCCTCACCCACTGTGGTGTATCTGCTAGGACTACAGAAAGTTATGCCCAGGCTTTACACTGTGCAGCATGGGGTGCAGACTACCAGTGTTACAAAGAGAGCAGACAAAGACCCCACGTCACTAATACTTACTGGAATGTGAGGTAGTGGCACACGTCCATTGGCTTTGGCACTTTCTTGCATTTCCCTGCGATGGTGCTTCCGTAGTCTGTAAGGTGGAACTCCATCTCTGGATAACAGATTAAACACAGGACACAAGATGAGTGTGTTCACCTCTATCTACATCATAACTCTTTTATTCAGCAAAAATGTTCTATTTGTCAAGGTTTAGCATCAATGAGAACCAGGAACAGCACCCAAAACAAGCATTTTCCTCCCAGAGATGTAGTATGATCATGTATGTAAACCCTAATGTATTCTGCGATATCGTTGTCCTCAAACGCTTTTATTTCTCATTTCAGCCTCATGGTAAAAGGTAGATGTGACAGGAGGACCCCTTTAATAGTCTGTACGGTAATCCCTGATAACGAGCTCACCTATTCCTAGCAGTCATGTGGCAAACAAAGACTGCTGTCTGGGGGGCCTATGTATTCTGTGTGTAACCACTCTCTGATCTGTCTACTGAAGGATTACTCGCACTAAGGCCGACTATAGCTCCATTGTGTCCGTACACCACACGGTGGAAGCGGAATAGAGAAGGGTCAGCAAAGTGTGGGGGGGTCATGGATGTTATATGAATACACAGAAGGATTTTATCCTTGCTGGGACTTGTTGTACTTACACACTGCTGTCCGTTAGTGACATTGTATCTGCATCACTCGACATACTCTGCTGCTCGCTGTCGTTGGCACTGGTGGCAGGTGCCCCAGCATACCCAGTGTTGACATAGTAAGGGTTAACCGGCTCTCTCCACGTTCCCGGCCTATTAGGGTCAGACATAAAACGGCACATTAGTGTTGTACAGAGAAAATGTAAATTAGACAAAGTAGTGTCACACAGGCACTTTGTACACCTGCATGTTAAAAGCCAATGTAATGGCCCTATATAAAAAGGTATGTAGTAATGAAAGGACTCTCTGATTCTTATCACACTAGCGTATACATATACATACAACATATACATACACTGCTGGACGTACAAAACCCATGCTCCATGCTTATGTGCACACCAAGCGCCTGTACGCCACTACCGAAAGGGAATGGATTACATTAAATTTAACCTTCAAACACATAGCTGTGCAGGATATTCCAGCAACATTGTATTTTCTTCTCATACTTATCCCAACCTAGTGGAAATTTCCAGTCCTTATTATACATCACCAATAGAAACCTCCCTATAACAAAAGGCCTTTGATCATAGAGCAACACAAATATTTTGGATTTTATTGATGAACGCAGAGGTTCCCAGCTTGTGGAAACCACTAAAAACAAAATAAACATCTGTGTGAAGCATAGCATTTTCTGTCTAGCGGTGCTTACTAAAAGTAGCTGCTTTGTAAACAGCACCACAAACTGTCCCCACAACATTTAGTGGTTGTATGAAATCTGCACCCTGTACAGAACAGCATCTGTAATAAACACCACTATCATTGGGCTGGAGATGAAAGACGTCCAAGCACCAGTGCTCAAAGAAAATAGACTAAATGCAATAATATCTAAGAACAGACAAAAGACAACATTTTTTCCGCTGAAAAACAAAATCTCTGGTGCAGGTAAAAGGCATAAAGACATTTGTATATTTGTACTTCCTGTGCGTCTATCAGGCAGGAAATACCGTTGAGTTCCAGTTTTATACATATATAACGTATAACGATTTGAGCAGACGCACACATGGAATTCTAACGTGCTCCATTAATATGACCCTCCCCATATCAGGCAGTATTAGAGCAGGGAAAATCTGTGATCGCCCATTACTTGGATCTCTGGTTACTATGGCAACTGGTGCACACTGTAGTTTAAATGAGAAGCGGTAGTGTTGCATACACCAGCAAGCATGGGTTTGACAAAAAGGAAGTCTTACCTGCAAGAGATGGGCCTAAATCAAATTACAAATAATTATCTATACAATTTTGTTTTAAAAAGAAGCACCAGAAATTAAATTAAAATAATAATAAAAAAAGATTCTCACTGCTTCTGAACTATAGTCCAGTTGATAATATGCAAACACTTGTTTTCATTTCTAATAAATTGATTTTCCCAGAGCGCAGCAAGAGGGAACAAGAAGGGATGGTGATTTGAGAGCTCACACTAACATTTTTTCACACTGGCTGGGTGTGAGCATGAGGACCAATCACAAACCACAATCGCCTTTTACATCTATCTGGCTAATTTGCCCATTAGTCCTATTGAAGACACTGGTTAGTGCACACATACTTCCTGACACGTGCTGTCGGCTTTATTCGGGCTGTACGAATGCAGACACCAGACACGGACCACACGACCATGAACAGAGGATGCGACGTCCCCCTTTTACACGTAAGTGACCGATTTTTCTGTTTGGTGTGTTTTATACGAGATATTGATTCAACTCTTCCCGTCATTTTTATGTGCACTTGGATGCTTTATTCCGAAACGTTATCTCCACCCTGGGACGGTCTGACACCTGTATGAACCACTATTGGATTAACATATGACAAGAATGAAGTTGGACTTTTTCCCCTCACTACACGATTATGGTCAATTGACCACAACACTTCAGGACAGCAAGACTATTATTATACACTCAGGATTACATTTGTGACATTGTTTGCATATTATTTACTAGTATATTCAGTGTACCATTTACATTTGTTGGCATCACGTTTCTAGTAGTCACTCATTCAATATGCAATTTCCTGAATTTGCTGTGCGCTATAGTTTTTGTGATTATTTTATAAGAGACTGGGGCTCTCTATTAGGAGCAGCATGCCAGTTTCAAAATGACTATGGGGTGGGTGCACTGCTGTCATTTTGTTTTCAACCAATAGATGGCAGCTTGCGATTGGTCCTTCCACTCCCGAGATTCGGCCGATCTTTTAAGAGGAATGGAAGCGTAGTCCCCAGGGTCTCCATACAGGGCATGTTTGCAAAACCCATTATGTAGGTGGTAACACAGCTTTAAGGTATGGACTAAAATGCTTTATACACACACATGTAAATGTGAGAGCAAGCAGGAAAACAAACGCTTACAGTACAGTTGCAGACTAAGCAATAGTTCTATTCAGAAATAGGAATGACTAAAGTATATAGCCAACAAAATTTTATAATAGTGCACAAATCCAGGGAATTGGGCATGTCTCAAGGCCTGGTCGTTCCCTTCTGGCAAAACACATTAGAAACTAACAAGTTGGCTAGGTGATAGAGACGCTGAATAATTTTCCTACGTTACATGTCTTCTCCACTTTCACAGCCATTTGGATTATTTTATGGCAGAGGACTATTTGGCTACTGGCAAGTGGTCATATGTATCTGGTCCTATCCAACTATCAAGGGGTGGAGATGTGACAGACAGCACATACATGGAGCGTTCTTGTACTGTGTGTATTTACAGACTGTAAATACACACAGTACAAGTAAAGAACCAAGTCATTTCTGGTAGGCGACTGTATTTTGTCTCAATAACATAAATCGGAACTAGCGAATCGGGAGACGGCATATTGGCTCAACCTGCAAAATGGTTCCTTCCACTGTTTGTAGATGAGCGCAGTTTAAAGAGCACATACTAAAAGACAGCAATTTTAAAAACAGCAAATGTTTCCTGTTGATATCTTGGAAAGACAAAGGCAAAATGTTCCTGTTACTTGATAATACTAATCAAGTATTTATCTTTAAGTGTCACTATTCTGAATGGATCATAAATATATCTACAAATACAGCACCCACACAAATAAAAGTGTACTCCTCAAAGATAGACTGCACATATATAGGATAAGAAAGTGAATTTAATCTGGCTTAGAACAGTAGACACCAATGATGTGATGGAATCTCAGCAACACAAACACCATACTAGGGATAGATACATTAGAAGAAGCAATCACTGAGGCCTTAAATACAGGCTAGAAAAATACAGCCTTTCAGCAAATGTATCTCACTCGGGTATACGGTAACTTGAGCTGATGTGCTCTGATTAATACAGAGATGGTGGAAATGAATGAGAGATTGGGAAACGATGTGCGCAAATGTTGCCTTTGTGTAAATAAAACTTAAATAACTTCCCAGCCATGTCATGTTGCTCGGGGCTGTCACACAGCAGTCTGGTACCGAGATAATTATTCTTAATGATAATTCACTTTCCCCGACTGTGCGGTTATTTGACTGTGCTTTGTGTAAAAGATGATGGAAAAGGCCTCTTTTCTGGCCATGCTTTTCTTTCCTGTCAGCTCAGCTGGAGGGCAGGAATTTACAAATGGATCCAGTATGACTATAAACGGTTTACACAAGCTGCTCTCCCCCAGCCCACTCAGCAGATACATTTACACAGAGTAGGTACAGAGGTAGCGGGCTGTGTGCCTCATTGCATGTAATGAAACCAGAGCACACCAGGTGGGAGGTTACCACAGCCACATCTTTACAGGGGGAGACAGGGGTCCAATTTCAGCTTGTGTTGCGTAAAGCATTTTGTACTTCCACAATAAAAGGCGTTATAGTGGGAATATATCACTGCACAAATGTGTGCGTCAATATGCTGTTGTGGAACATAGGAAAAACGGTAAACAAGGCTGACATGTCTCACCAGAGCGCGCGCTTCAGCGGAGTTCCCCCTTCACGCTCATGTTGAGATTCATGTCTTATGAACAACACAAATTTGTGTATACAGCGTTCAATACATCACAACCCCTGAACGATTGTACTGTATGAAAATGATCACAATTTGTTTTGGGAAGAACTAAGGAGATTAGGAGCAGGCACAAAAACGAGTCCTGTAAGAAGGTTTTAGCTGCCCAAACACACTACAACCTGATACAATCTAATCACAAATTGTTTCAAATATCCCCCACAAGCATTACATAGAATCGTTAGGAGACACACACAGAACTTATTCCCGATTGCATGTCTGGGTCATTCCACATCAAATTAACACAGGGTTTCAAATGGACCGTTTCAGATTGTAATGAAATTTTGTAAAATAAATGCCCAAATCTTAGGATGATATATGCACAAGTTTTGAAGTTATAACAAACAACGTAACTTTTTTTTAAATTTGTAGCTCTCCTGATTGAGCTAGAGAGTTGGGCAAGGGCTCATTTTCAACCTCTTTTTATGGGCTTTCATGTGATCTATAACAAAAATATTGTTTTGTTGATTCTCTCAGATTTGTAGTGCCTCAATAAATACATTTTTCATGAACTACTCAAAACTGAAAGCTCTTGTAGCAGATGATCCCATAATACAACTTTGGGGCTTTATTAACAGTATGAACAATTTTTTAGATGTTTTTCTATCTATGGCTATTTGAGAAAATCTAAATTTTGAAAATGTTACATCTTTAATTTTTACTGAAACATGATGCCGTTATATCATATGAAAGCCAATAAAAATATTTAAAATGAGACCTTGCCCAAATCTAGTTCAAAAGCAAGTTTTTTGTTAAAAAAAAGTGCAACTTTAAAGGCATATAGCTTCAAAACCAGTGCACATAGCCTAAGATTTGGGGGTTTTCTTTACACCCATGGCAGCCTTATAACAAATTTAACTGAAATTAGAGAACATACGGTACATTAGGACAGCACGGTGGCTCAGTGGTTAGCACTTCTGCCTCACAGCGCTGGTAACATGAGTTCAATTCCCGACCATGGCCTTATCTGTGTGGAGTTTGTATGTTCTCACCGTGATTGTGTGGGTTTCCTCCGGGTGCTCCGGTTTCCTCCCACACTCCAAAAACATACTAGTAGGTTAATTGGCTGCTATCAAAATTAACCCTAGTCTCTCTCTGTCTGTCTGTGTGTATGTTAGGGAATTTAGACTGCAAGCTCCAATGGGGCAGGGACTGATGTGAGTGAGTTCTCTGTACAGCGCGGCGGAATCAGTGTTGCTATATAAATAAATGGTGATGAAGATAGAATGTTTTCAAAACGGTGTTGATTTGATGTGGAATGACCCGTATTCCACTGAAAGATTTCTGTACAATTCAAAATAAATCACACTATATGGCTAAAAGACTTTGCCTGGTACCTCTTGTAACATCATGATAAAAAATAAGTCCAGTAATTAGCACATTATGCTAAAAAAAAAATAGTGCACATTTATTTATTTGCCAGTGAGAAAGTATGTACTTCTGTGCCTACACCTCACGTGGGAATTATAAGCATCCAACCCCCTAATCTTATCTTCCTGCAAGCAGACACTACTCTGTGTTTTCAGTATTAAGACACACAGCATTGGCAAACAACAAACATGCTTAATGAGTACCTATAGCGAACCAACTTAAAAAGGAAAATCAATTGTTGGCAGCTCCCTTTTTCCTTTAACCATGGGCTCTAATGAGAACGCTAGGCACTACTACTATATACCAAGCTAAATGTAAACATATCAACTTGGAAGCTTGTGAGTGGAATGAAAAGAGCACTGTGCAAAATCAAAGCACATCGCTCCAGTAACCACACAGCACATCGCTAATATATATAAGGATAAATATAGTAAATAGCAAAACCGCATTCCGTTACTTCATGTCAGATGGAAAAGTAGCAAGCTGTCATTTCTGGAGGAATCATTTTTCCACGAAAATTAAAAGGTCAGCTGATTACCAGTATTTGTTTAAACGAGCGCAGTATTTCCAGAGTATCAACAGCATCAAAAGTTTTCTTTGCACATAAAAAATGTTGGAAAGTTTGAATCACGGCTGAACACTTTGAAGTCGTGTCTTGTAAGTGAAGAGGGAAGACTGTACTGCAGTCTGCATCAGCAAAATAGCATTGCCATGGCAATGAATACATAGGTTTTCACATTCATCTACACGTACATAAAGCCTGCATATATGTTCTCTGCCCTTTGATGTGTGATGAGGTCATACAGATCGTAACTGCTGTGGTCAGTGGCTTTTAAAAGCAAACATTAGCAGACAAGGATAATATACCGCAGCAAATCAGTTGTCTAGCAGTATGGCAATCACACCCTTAAAGCATACTGATCCAGAACATTAGTCCAGACCAGTGCTGTGAAGCGGGAGGCCCTCAAAGGCCAAAGTAAAGTCTCACTTTAGTCCTCATTATAATCATCTGGAAATCTAAAAGACGAGTACCCTCCCACCAATGATGTAATTGTGGATTGTGCTGGATGAACCACGAGACAGTGCACAGTCTAATCTCTCCTCCCTGCGAATGTACACTGTGGTCACTACATGTGTGGTTCCCTAAATTAGAAGTAAAACACGTATCACAATGGGATCTATTATCCGGGATATTCCGATAATGGGATTTATCATGTCATGCCTAAAATTTCCAAAGACCTACAACTTTAAAAGACCCCTGTACCCGTTTTTACATACACTACCCCTGGCATTCCGCTACTCATTGAGGAAGGAGGACTCCATGACCATGTTTGCGTATATGACAAAAATCAACATACCACAGTCCTTTACATTCCCTTTCTTTTCCAGGAATTTGTGGATTACAAGTTTCCAGATAATTATTGTGCAGACAAGGGATCACTACTCCGCTTATAAGGACATTATAGCACAGTGTTGTACATCTTCATAACACATAATGCACTCCTGCTTATACAATCCTTTCCACTGCCAAACAGAATAATGTAACAAACAGCCGGTATAGAGTGACGCCACCAGTATGAAACTATGCTGCTCCAACACACTTACACCTCCACGGTTATTTTAGATAAGGGAGTGACCTACATTTCTCCTTCACTTTACACTCTGCCTCTTAAATGTTGGCTTATGTTTCCAGGGTCAACTATTTCCAATGCAGTAGGAATAAGAACAACTCACCAGTTGATCCATATAACGTTTCCCCAACATTGCAAAAGGATTTTCCACACCAAAGAAAAACCCTGAAGAGGTCGGCAGTTATTATATGAATTACCCCTTTAAAGCACAACCACACAAGTAGATTCTCCAAGCAGGATGCAACTCAAGAAAACCTTAAAGAAAATAGCACAGCATAGAGATCAGCTAACACCATTCTGCCACCACGTTCCACTGCCTTAAGTAGAACAACGCTTAGGGCTAGATTTACTAAGCTGCGGGTTTGAAAAAGTGGGGATGTTGCCTATAGCTACCAATCAGATTCTAGCTTTCATTTTGTAGAAGGTACTAAATAAATGAAAGCTAGAATCTGATTGGTTGCTATAGGCAACATCCCCACTTTTTCAAACCCGCAGCTTAGTAAATCTAGCCCTTAGACTGTAAAGATCTATATACAGGTATAGGCACTATTATCTAGAATTCTTGTGTCTTAGTATTCTGGAAAGGAAGTAATTTTACGTAATGTAGACAACCATGCTGAAAATGTACTAAAACACTTTTTTAAATGACCCCTATCTAGAACCACACTGGCCAGATTGTTTAGTAGTGTTTGTCAAACCGCAGTTTTATTACAGTGAAATTACCCTTTGTAAATAGCTCTTAGTAGGCCTTCGTTATCTACGGAGCATTGCAGGTATCCCTGTAGCTTTTTGCTCTGTCACCAAGTAACTGTACTGTAATAAATTAGCTGACTGTAGCCAAGACAGAGGAGGATATCATCAGATAAGACTGAACGCCGACACGCTGTGTAAGAATCTTGTAAAGACGTTGGATATTCATGCGCACTTCAAATCAAAATATTGACCGGCCAAAAATGAACTAGGATCTAGTAAAATGGATTACAGGATGCAAACACTACACGCATGTTCTTCAGGTTAGTGACCTTGAATTGAAAGAACAGTAACTGTACTTGCAATTTTGCACACACCGTTGATGGATTCTAATCAATACACATTTTAGGAATAGTTTGTCTAGAGAGGCTTCTGATCTGGACTGTGCAAACACTGGCAGCTGGGGAAGCAGTCTCTCTCAGCTGTTACAACACTTGGGAGTATCAGAGTTCCATGAGCACACTTGAAGTTACTGATAAGAAGCAACATAGTATTAACTGCACATGAGAGCCGGCTACAATCCTACCCGACCAACAGCTGCTGCCCTCCATACACCTGAAGATCAGGATTAGTTGACTAAGGTCTTGACAGAGCATTATACTTCTGGGATGCCATTGGCAACAGCCGAAAATGCAAACCCATAGTAATGGATTGCCCGGCAGGTATGCTTTAAACAAGCCTCTTTTAGAGTCAGAATATGGACGTGTTATGCAATCTGTTCAAGGGAAAATGAATCAAACACTGTATTACAGTTCTTACAGAAAGATGGACAGGGAGAAGGAAGGACTTGTTAAGTCATATAGAAGACTGGGAGTCTTCTGCGAACTCACAATACATGTATAATGAAAGCAGCATGGGAGATCATAATGGATATACACCGATCAGCCGCAACAGTAAAACCACCTGCCTAATATTGTGTAAGCCCCCACCTCCACGTGCCACCAAAACAGCTGTGGCCTCACGAGACCTCTGAAGGTGTCCTGTGGTATCTGGGACCAACACGTTGGAGGCAGATCATGTAAATTGCGAGGTGAGGCCTCCATGACTCGGACTTGTTTCTCCAGCACATCCCACAGATCCTCGATCAGATTGAAATCTGGGGAATTTTCAAACAACAATCTTTAACGAGTTTATAGAATGGTGCACAAATTTCTTTTTCCCAGTGAGCAGCAGTTTTGGGGAGTGAAAACGCCTTGTTAATGAGTGAGGTCAGAGGAGAATATCAAAGAGACAGTAACTCAAATAACAGTGGTATGCAGAGGACCATCTCTGAATGCACAGCACGTACAACCTTGAAGAGAACCAACTACAGCAGCAGATGACCGAACCAGGATTCACTCCTGTCAGCGAAGGAGGAAGAAACTGAGGATACATTGGGCACTGGCTCACCAAAATTGGACAGTTGAAGATTGGGAAAACATCGCTTGGACGGACAAATCTTGATTTCTGCTATGACGTGTAGATGGTAGGGTCAGGATTTGGTGTAAACATGAATCCATCATGCCTTGTGTCAACAGTGCCAGCTGGTGGTAGTGTTGGAATGGTGTGGGGAATGGTTTCATGGCACACATTATGCACCTATATACCAAATGAGTATTGTATAAATGCCACCACCTAACGTAATATTTTTGCTGATCATGTGCATCCCTTTATGCCCGCAGTCTACCCATCTTCTAATGGCTACTTCCAGCAGAATAATGCAACATGTCACTAAACACATATCATCCCAAGCTGGTTCCAAGGCCATGACAATGATTTCAGTGTACTCCAATGGCCTCCACAGTCATAAGATCTCCAACAGTGCACCGCTGGGATGTGGTAGAACGGGAGATTCACAGCATGACTGTGCAGCCAGCAAATCTGCTATCATGTCAACATCAAGCAGAATCTGTAAGGAATGGTTCCAGCACCTTGCTGAATCCATGCCATGAAGAATTCAGGCTGCTCTGGGAGCAAAGGGGGGATCCTACTCAGTACTAGAAAGGTGTACCTAATAAAGTGTCCATTGTGCATACATAAGATATACTTCCTGTGATTGCAGTAGAATATAATGAAAAGATTAAAATGGTGAAACTCAAACTCTGTAGTAAAAATGGATGGGGTGCAGCAATGATCTCATTTGAACGTTTACTAAAGAAAAACAAAAACCCAACAACAAGGAAGCTCAAGAAACAGTAATCATTCAGGATTTTCAAGTACCTGGAAGTGAAAGGACCCCAGTACTTGATGAGGATATCTTGTGAAGTCCCTGGAGATTGTAAAGCAATCGCTGCATGTGAATCTGACAGTTCATTTCTGCCAGACATTCCTTATCATATGCCCAGATAATATCAGCTGTTGTTGAGAACCTAAGTGCATCTCCGCTTACATGTATGGAATAAGCAAAATGTAAATTATTTATTAACAGACAATAAGAATTTTGTTGACAACCAATCAATTTATTTATGCTGCTACAAATCACCTAGATCCACATTCTAAAGAAGCAATGTTAGGGATAAAATAACTCTGCATTTAACTTTATTACAAAATAGACAGCGCACACTGGACTGGATGTTGGAAGACTTGTCTCCATCCGGGCAGAACTTCAGCTGTCATAAATTCATGAAGGTGATGAAATGAAAAAAGAATAGCAGCAGTAATTGCAGATAGTAACAACTCAAAATTAGACTGATGAGACAAGCGATGTGGCAATGATTTTATTCAACCCACATTATTATTTACATAATTGGTTTTACTATGTTGGCAATGGTTTCTTGGGCAACCTCTAGCTTTGTTTAGAATAAAAACAGTTTCAAATTAAAATATGAGGATTTGCAATTACTGATTGGGGGGAAAAAAATACATTTAAATGTAATATACCAAATCTGGTAGTCTCATGAGAGAACTATGATATACATAATGCAGTTCATATTCTTAAAGTAGCCGTGTGGACTTCGTTCTGTAAAGGGCAGCAGGAAAAGGAGCACTGCATGTATTTAAAGGTTTACCCAAATTTCACCTTGACTTCACGGCTTCAGTACTGACAGAAATATTACATTACTGCTTCCATCGAATATACTGACAAAGCTACGCGGAAGAGGCCATAATCCCTGTACACAACCTTGCTTCCGATCGCTGAACCTGCTGATAGGGCTCAAGATACGACCCGTGGACCTTTCTGCAATAACTGGGCCGTGAATATTTAGCAGAACAGTGACAGCAATGCAAGTGTCCGCCTGTCCTGGTGCTTAGGATGCTGCACACGTGAATCATTCTACACCGGTCATTGTTAAATAGTACTAGTATGTGCTGCCTATAATGGTCATTGCTAGGGGTGAAGGGTGTGTAAAACCATACAAACAATACAAATAAAGACATAGTCACAACTTTGCAATGATACACCCAACATCTTAGATTTAACGCTGTCCTCCATTGTTTACTGTTCATCCATCCAAATATTTCTGTTCACCAAAAATAATGTCCACTCAAATGTCTCAAGACATTAGGTGGCACAATAGCCCCAGTCTTGCGTTGCTGTGATGCCCACTCTTACCACTGCCCACCATGAGGCAAACGTCAATGGGCTATGAACCACACAGGGATGTGTGGTTTTCATCAATTGACTGGAGTACTGCTCAAAGCATTAATCAAGCACAAGCTTCTGAGCGACACAACAAACTACACATCAACAGCTTCTCTATACGGCATGAATTTCTGCCATCTCTTCACCAATCTCTTCTTTCTGCTTCGCTCCTATAATCTTCACTATTGGCCTTTTACCTAATGTAATAAATATATATATATATCTACTATATAAATGCCTAGTGGCGTGTGTGGAACAAAAAAAACCAAGCTGCAGCGCCACCTGCTGGGCAGAGTTATACACTGACCTATATATTTCTTGAAGGAGAAGTGACAGTTGGGAGTGGTTGGTGGATGCCGGGGGTGACAGTGGGAAGTTTTTAACACCTTAAGTAGCTTGATGAAGGATGTGGCGATGAAGATGAAGGATGAGGTGATGGAGAAAAATAATGAGGTGGTGACATGTGGACAAAACCACATTAAAAAAGGGCGCTTGCGTCGGGAAGTAACGCTCTTCCCCTGAGGAGGCCTGGGCTAGGCCTAAATGCATGACAAGAACCTTTTTAACACCTTAAGGGGGGTATTCAATTGTTAGCGAGATCCCCGGAAAACGAGTGCTCTAAAAATATTAGCGTTAATACGGTAATTACCCGCTGAATTTCATCTCGCAGCTCAGGGAGCTGCGAGATGAAATTCAGTGAGTAAACTACCGTATTAACGGTAATATTTTTAGAGCACTCGTTTTCCGGGGATCTCGCTAGGCCCAAATGCATGACAAGAACCTTTTTAACACCTTAAGTAGCTTGATTTGACTAGAATGCATGAGTATCATGCACGGGTTAACTTGTGTGTATGCATATATATATATATATATATATATATATATATATAAACGTGTGTGTGTGTGTGTGTGTGTGTCTATATATATATATATATATATATATATATATATTATATATCTTGTGTGTATATATGTGTGTGTATATATATATATATATATATATATATATATATATATATATATATATACATATATATATATATATATATATATATATATATACACACACATATATACACACACACACAAGTTTATATATATATATATATATATATATATGCATACACACAAGTTAACCCGTGCATGATACTCATGCATTCTAGTCAAATCAAGCTACTTAAGGTGTTAAAAAGGTTCTTGTCATGCATTTGGGCCTAGCGAGATCCCCGGAAAACGAGTGCTCTGAAAATATTACCGTTAATACGGTAGTTTACTCACTGAATTTCATCTCGCAGCTCAGGGAGCTGCGAGATGAAATTCAGCGGGTAATTACCGTATTAACGCTAATATTTTTAGAGCACTCGTTTTCCGGGGATCTCGCTAACAATTGAATACCCCCCTTAAGGTGTTAAAAAGGTTCTTGTCATGCATTTAGGCCTAGCCCAAGCCTCCTCAGGGGAAGAGCGTTACTTCCCGACGCAAGCGCCCTTTTTTAACGTGGTTTTGTCCACATGTCACCACCTCATCATTTTTCTCCATCACTCATCCTTCATCTTCATCGCCACATCCTTCATCAAGCTACTTAAGGTGTTAAAAACTAACCACTGTCACCCCCGGCAACCACCAACCACTCCCAACTGTCACATCTCCTTCAAGAAATATATAGGTCAATGTATAACTCTGCCCAGCAAGTGGCGCTGCAGCTTGGTTTTTTTTTTTCACACACACGCCACTAGGCATTTATATAGTAGATATATATATATATATATATATATATATATATATATATTTATTACATTAGTTAAAAGGCCAATAGTGAAGATTATAGAAGCGAAGCAGAAAGAAGAGATTGGTGAATAGATGGCAGAAATTCATGCCGTATAGAGAAGCTGTTGATGTGTAGTTTGTTGTGTCGCTCAGAAGCTTGTGCTTGATTAATGCTTTGAGCAGTACTCCATTCAATTGATGAAAACCACACATCCCTGTGTGGTTCATAGCCCATTCACGTTTGCCTCATGGTGGGCAGTGGTAAGAGTGGGCATCACAGCAACGCAAGACTGGGGCTATTGTGCCACCTAATGTCTTGAGACATTTGAGTGGACATTATTTTTGGTGAGCAGAAATATTTGTATGGATGAACAGTAAACAATGGAGGACAGCGTTAAATCTAAGATGTTGGGTGTATCATTGCAAAGTTGTGACTATGTCTTTATTTGTATTGTTTTACACACCCTTCACCCCTAGCAATGACCATTATAGGCAGCACATACTAGTACTATTTATATAGTAGATATATAACCATTTTTAACTGACAAGCTTGTGAGCAGATGATCTTGAAAAGGCGCAAGTACAGAGAGGAATTAAGCAGACAATGTATACCCAGGCATTTGCTTGTGAATTCCCACTAAATATAACTATTTGGTTTTAACCTAGCTTTCTGTAGCTGAAAAATCTTATGCAGATTTCACAAGTTCTGTTGACATCAACATACCAGGCAACTATTACTGCAATTGTTTTGTCTGAACTACGTACAACATTTTTGGCCTTCACATTATCAGGAACGCTGTGAATGTTTGCAAACTGAACTGGAAATGTAGGTAGGCATGGATTTGCAATCACATTACAGATTTAAATGCTGCAAAAAAAAATGCACCCGGCATGTAAATGAAAAAGATCAGTATAGCTGGGAGAAAACACATGGCAAGCATGCATTAGCCTCAAAGTGTGAACAAAATCAATATATTTGCAAAAATGCAGTTAGAACAGACAAATGTTCTCATGTATGTGTTCGAATTGTAACCCATCTGTTTAATTAGAATTTAAAAAAAATAAATAAATCAAAGCAAGGCTTCTGGCATCCCTGCTAGAATGCATTATGTCAAAAATAGTTAATTCAAACTGGCTTTCAAAGAGTGCGGAAAGGCATCTGATAAGTTTGTGCCACTCATATAACAATGATTCGCCCATACATTTGGGAAGAATGATATAAAGCAGGTTTTAGGCATTTATATCCACTCCATTTTTCTTGTATATTAGCTATATCCATATATTGAAATATAAAAAATGAATGACCACCCTGAAGTGGGCCATAACTCCTATCATATAGTGTCCACTGATTGAAAACCATGTAACATACTGCAGGATAGAAGTATTTATGTATGACCAACAAGGCCACCAACAACCAAAACGTTCTGGTACCTGCTGTAATTACGGCAAATTACATTTCTTCCACCATTAATCATTTCTTTTCTAGCTAATCAATGAGAAATTACATATTTCCGACATTTAAGTGCATTTCTGTGTGTTTTACATACATTTGCTGCCTGGTGAACGTATATAATCAAATCACTTCAAGCCACAGATGTGGAAACAATTATATTCATTTGCATAAGTAGTTTGTTTTTCAGAAACCTACATTATGGTCATTTGGTAGCCAAACAACCCAATGGATGACATCACTCACATTTCAAGGTGATCACTGACTTACCTCTTCGGACAAAGGAAATATTTGCATGTAAACCTATTGTATAATACATCTATTTGTGCCCTAGAAACCAATAAATGGGTAAAATATACTGACTTACTGTTCTACCTCAGCTTCTGCAGACTGGCAGCTGCTAGAATGAATTATTTGAAAAAAACACCATGATTTTTAAAATATTCTGCTCCGTCTATTTTACATACAAAACTACATTATAGGACATCTGCTATTCTCAAGCTAAATCGGTTACTTGGGACAGTCTTACCAGAAACCTGGCAGCATCCAGCAAGTACAAACATAAAACTAATACATGATTTCCTGAGTAAATAATTGTTCTGACAACCAAAGGCTAAAATGCTCACCCTCTAAGACATCATAATTTAGCTCCAGTTTAAAAAGGGGTTTTCCATCTTCAGATGTAGTTACTGGTTTGCACATATCATGTAACGCTGCTTAATCTTTTTGCCCTGTGTTTTTCATCAACATCTTTATATGTTGCTTAAAGAGCAAGTGTGGCTGGTTCACATTACAATAACTTATTGCAGATATTTATTTTTAGGGGTACAGTGCACCGCTGTAGATCATTGAAAATGTACTGATTTTTTTTATATTGTGTTGTATTTCTGTATAGGAAATGTATTTATTTCTAATGTATTATGCCAGGTTAGAGGAAATCTGTTTTGCTGAAAGCAAGAAATGCCAAGTCTTTTCATCTCAGAACTGACAAACACTTGCTTTAGCCTAAATGCCCAGCAGGAAGTTGTTACCGATCATCCTGTCTTGTTAAAAAGATAGACGAACTACATAAATAATATAGGAAATCGGTGTAAATTTTGTTTAAGCTTAATATTGCGTTAACTCCAAGTCTAGAAAAATATCACATCCAAATGTTAAATTATCTGATGTAATATCTAAGATGTTTGGTGCCAGTTAGAATTAATGGGCTGGGCTAGCCCCTGTCAACATGTGTCATAATCTGTATAAAAAGAGCACTGTTTGTCCATGTAATGTATCATTCCATCTGTAACTTTTGGAAAGATCACTAGTACATCAAACTGGTGTGTAAAAGTCCTTGTTGGGACTCTTGAGCAATAAAACATCACTGCTTGAACATTTTGTCTGTGATTATTACCTACTGTATCCTGTGACCTACAGATAAGAGCTTACACTCTAATCCATTCCACGGCTGTCCTGTGTTGTATCCAGCGTCTCTGTGTCAACGCTCTGCCCGCTACCTAGCGGTCCTGATCCATAGTAAGCGGTCAGGAGGTACCAGCCAACCCACTTCAAAGGGACATTGAAGCAGCTATACCAGCAGTAAGCGGATCTGGGCGGCGCAAAGAAGCCCAGTGGTAGCAGCCGAATACTCCTACAACTACAACGCAGTTGGTATTCGCAGTCGGCTAGTGTTTGGTGGCAAGGAGATACCAGTAGTGAGTGGTCAGTAACAGTCGGTTACTGCCGGTGAGAAGGAAACCCACATAAACTGTGCAGGAAGAACATTCCTCCTTTCCTCTTCCCCCTACAGACCCGGTGGTGAAGTAAACCCATCTGGTCACAGCAAGCAAAGCCAATATTTGACATTATAATATAGCCAAGGCTGTGTATTACCGAGCCGAGTAATATACATGGATAAATAAAAAATGGTGGTGTCAAAATGTGCCAACTTTAAATGAGCAATACATTTGATTTTGAAAGTTGCAGTATAATAACCCCTGAACAATTGTATTCCTATGCAAAATTTTTAGGGGGAAAAAAAAAACAAAAAACACAAAAACAAACAAGAAAAACAAAACAAAACAACAAAGGTTGCAATGTGGTCATTTTGAGTAAACTGCCCATTTTACTAAAACAAACGGCTCATGTAATACAATGCTCCCTGTAGGCTGTATGCAATAGTTTATTAGAAGTGCATTACAGATAGGGAATAATACAGGCGGTGATCGGATGGCAGTGCACCTGCTACATTTTGTTACAAGTCCGCACTTCATTTTGTGTCTTTTATCACAAAAATGTTATGCTTTTCAGAATATGTTTGAGAAATCTTGTAGTAAAGGAATATACCTCTAGCACAGTGTTTCCTAACTCCAGTCCTCACCCACCCCCCAACAGCTCATGTTTTCAGGATTTCATTAATCATGCACAGGTGACTTATCCCACTTGTCTCCACAGACAGAAATCCTTAAAACCTGATCTGTTGGTGGTGGGTGAGGACTGGAGTTAAGAATAACTGATCGAGAACACGGTGTAATTCAACTACGTAGATCTATAGTTCAAGTCTTGTTGGCAAAGCAATGGTTAAGGAATCACTGAATTCAAAGTGCAGAAACAATTCAAATATCAAACTACTCAGCAGAGGTAGAAACAAATATAAAATGCAGGTGCTAGCATCTGACATAGGGTAGTCAGACATGTACCACTCAGAGGCATCTCCGTTAATACAAACACAAATGGTTACAAGGTACCAAGATGACAGCAAAATGTATAATGAAAATATCCAGGTTAACAGTTGAACAGCAAATGCTGCGAGGAAAGATTACATTTTCCTGTATATCATGCATTGGTCATAATGCCTCCAGTGTAACCAGCTTGGGAACATGGTAACTTTACACCTGGGAAAGGTTCAATGTTCATGAGTTTAAATGGGGGGGGAGTCACAAGGTATAATAAAAGGCAATTCCAAAAATGTAGGACACATTGACAGCTTCAAGCTTCTAATTATCCCTAGTTAATAAAAAATAACTGAGGAGCTATAGAGGAACTCCAGCCACACACACAAAAACCCTGGGCAATCACACTGCTCATGACAAAATCATCCTCTATCAATTCAGGAAGTCATAGCCTGCTGCACTATAAGTTAGACTTTCAGGTCCGTCCGTCCCCGTCACAGACTGAATGCTTTAATCAGTGCTCTCTACATCTGAGGTGTTAGGCCAGGTGCCCACTCTGGCTTGATTTGTCAGTGGAAACACAAACAAATTTGCATGAACAAATTGTTGAAAGTCTGTACCACAGCTATTAGCCATTAATCCCCAAGAGGGCTGGTGATTGATGCAAAGAACACAACATTTTTGGGGGTGGCTGCTGTTCTTCAGGTGTTAATGGGACCACTTTTAGAGTTTTTCGGGGGGAAGAGCCTGCTCTTGGCTATCACCATGCACACAGAGTGGGTGTTCTCTGCTTCAGAGATAACTCTTAAATGCAAACCAGTTTGACATTGGTTTCTTATTAGTAAATCGAAAACTACCGATGTCTGTAGCCATATGCTACAAAACCTTTAAGCTATTTTCTTACGAAACTTGGCTGACAATAATTTTTAGCAAGTAAAGGGAAAAGACAAATCACCAGATACTATTTTAATAGTGATAATAAAATGAAAATGACCCCTACCAGTAGCTTGGCAACAATAAATCCCTTCTGTTTTAACATGTGTTCACCCAAAACCATGGTTACAGGAGAGACATCAACACCTTATCTGCTTGTTTGAGACAGGCCAAGCGATAACTAGTGACAAATGTTACTTCAAAGTGGGCACGACGAACAGTGGTTGGAGTCAGTGTCTGAACTAATATTGGTACAGCAGGTGCGGAGGATCAGGGCCCATGGAGATAATGGGGCCGCTGCACGTGGAACTAGTTCCCTCCTTTCGGCTTCCCTACACCGGGGCACACAGCCCGCTAGTTCCGCTTCTGGTTGTAAGAAAATACAATTTAGATTTTTATTTTAAACTCACTCATTTCCACCCAAAGCTATGTGTTCTGCTTTGGGTGGAGTCCATCTGTAAATACAGTTCAATAAAATATTGATTTTTATATGGAGCAAGAGGAGTTCACTTTCCAGAATAATCCTCACTCCATCAGGTCTAAGCAGTAGAAGTTTCCGACTGGCTGACAGTAAGACAGTCCTCTGTAAACATGAAGAAAAACTAAACTGTGATCATAGTTACCAGCAACAACTCACAGACGACTGTGTAACATTTCCAGGATGACCGGACAAACCTAGACTCTATACAAGCTTTTCAATAGTTAAAAGATGTTTTTGTTCATTCTTCAGTCCAACTATTCTAATTTAACAGAACATGTTAGTCACCCCCCTACACACTCTAATGTCACTGTGTTCCTCCAGACAACAGAGTATGGAAAATATTGAAACTGAGCTGAAAGTAGTGTCCAATCAACGTCTGGGCTTACTCTCGCTCACTTTCACACCGTCTGAAGAACACAGATAGTGAGGGAAGAGTATTTCTGCCAAAAGGAATGGAATCCAGGGGATAGATCCATACCATTCGAGTTACCTCTTAATGATCTGAAGCACACAAACGTCTGACTATACAATGCAGATTACTGACAGTTACATACAAATTTGGACAAGTGCATACCTGAATTCTCTTCCATCACTTAGTCGTCTAGGGGGCGCTGTACAATGCGATACAGCATCTAAAATGAGTTTCTGGTTAAGTCTGTTAGAGGAAACAGATTCTCGTTCACAGTCATCGTCCACCACTTGGTCGCACTTCCATTCCTCGTCTTCGTTAAGGGTAGGCAAATATCCAGACGGACCCTTCCCCGTTCCAGAACCCGAGCTATGGTCACTATAAATCTTAGGACTTTCTCCGCCTATTGTTGTATATTCTAAATAGATATCAGATTTAAGGAACACAGGGTAAGTATTGTCCTCCATCATCGACTGAATTTCCGTTTGGGCCTGGTCAAACATGTCTGGCTCAATCTGCTGCCTCAACACACAATCTTTAATAAAACTTTTAGTTGCTGGTTTGATCTGCCGGGAAACGATGCCATTATTGTCAAGAATGTATTTTTTGTATATCGCTTTGGCCAGTTTGAGTCTTTTATCCACTTTGGAGTCACTGGGCTCCAGCTTTCGAAAACCACTGCACGCAAACCAGAAGTCAAGCAGATCTCCGCAATTTTCCTGTCGCAAAAAAGTTCTGAACAAGTTAATACCATCCTGGTCATCCAACAAAGAATGCAACGATTCAGCCCATTTTAAATATGGTGGTGTTGGAGAAGCGCTTCCTTCAGGTTCATACCCCAAGTCAAGGTCCGACCTCCTTGGAGTTGCTGTAGAAGTCTCATTTTTGATCCCATCACATTTTGCAGTGTAATAACTGTGGTTAAATGGTCTAGGATCTGCTGTAACCAATTCTCCTTCCTCCCCAGGGACCGGTGGCCTTGGTGCATCCTCAGTAAAGCTTCCCCCTAGATCCAAAGGGAAACCTTTCCCTTGAACACTCATCTTGACGGCTTTTTATTATGAAGTAATAGCTATTGAACGTATTCAAAATCTGTACATCTTGAGACAAAGGTCCCCAATAAACATTAGCCTCCTGTGAAATAAAAGAGAAAAAAAGTTAATTAGATATCACATGAATTATAAATGTGCATTGTGTAATCTTATTTAAATACTTGTGTTGCGCTGGCTTTATGTATACACAATGTTACTGCAGTGGTGAACAAAATAACCAGGATGATCCTAATGGAGCAAGTGAACACGTGCCTACATTGACATCAATAGAAATATGCCAGCAGTCAGTTTTTTAATCGCATTGTCTATACGGCTCCTAATATATATCCAGCCCATCTCTAGAGAATTATACTTGCTATCACACACAAGTGATGAAAACATGTATAAACTCTGACCAATAGCTACATAAAACAGTGAGTTCTGATAACATTGCTAATAATTAGTGCGTTCCGATGTCATCAAATCATGGTTCATTAGGAAAACTTGTATATTAAAAGAAATAATAATACTAAATAATGTACCACAGCAGGTGCATTATCCCATAAATTCTCATTTCAACTATAATGATAAACTGTACATTTACAATATGTAATTCAGAGTAACACACTATATATGTAAACAAGTAGAAAGGTCAAAAAAGTCAAAAGGAAGTCAATCCAAAAATTATGTATAGTTATCCATAAAAAGTCTTTTAAAAAAAAAAAACACACCTATGACGCGTATGTATATATCACTGAAGTCTCCAAATTATGAAAGCACAAGGAATACGAGGGTGACGCAGTTTCTGGCTTTTCCATGCAAGTTTGCATGGACATCAGGGCAACCATAATACATGGAGATTAGTTTTTTACGTCATACCAAGTTTCCGACAATCAACATGTGCAGGACCAGTAAGAGGACGACAGACTTCCTGACTAAAAAGTCATGAAACATATCTTCATGTATCTTGATCGGCTCAGCTTATCTAGGGGACCAAGTAGGCAGATGCCTGGATCCAAAAGGGTCAGAGCAGCCCACCACATTATCCTCTATATTTAAAAGGGAACGCTATTGTATTATTTATAATCCTCTTCAACAGCAGGACGGTAGTCTGCAGATATTGAAATTGAAGAAGCTGAAAGCCTGGCACCTAAAGGTCAGTACAGGCCGGGGTGCAGCACTTTCCAGATGGATAAAATATATTTAACGTGACAGATAATGGCCTATTGCAGAACTCTACAAAGAGTGACATCCTGAATCCTCTTCTCAGTAACAGTGGAGACCCACAGTCCTCCTCAAGGCAAGGAGATCCTTTAAAATGTAAATGGCATTTCTCATTTATGGTTTCTAAAACAACTGTGTATGTTCATAGAGATGCCATGTAGTATTTTGTTATTACCAACTAGTTAATGACATAAGCATACGTTGAAGTGTACATATCACTAGCGTAGTTATGTAGGCTGGTGCAAGAAAAGATTTGTGCCGCCATCTACTTATTCATATGTCTTACGGGACGTCTCTTTCATGTGGCGCAGCTCTACATCACTTAACAACATTTAAAAGGACAATGAGGGTCAATATGACACATGGAAAAAGCTACATAATGACGGTCTATCAACTAAGACAAGTTGCCAAGACTTAAAATAACAGATTTCATTATGGACCAGAAATAATCATGTAGGCAAAACACATTTTACATTAAAGTGGTCCTATTAGCGCACACGGTGGAGGCTGTCATTTATTGGGCTGAATCGATATTCTTAAGAATGCTGTGTACTAAGTACTAGTGATATTACTAGAGGTACAACCCAAACTGTGTGTAACATACATCTAGAGCCAGTAGGAAAGGCTTTTACTCTCTATATTAAACTACATAACTTAAAAACAAGAAAATGTGCACCTCTGCTCACTGTAAATACAGGTTTCAAATGTTCAGCCCAATATTGCATTAGTGTGTACACTGAAACAATGAGCGATTATCGCTCCAAAGCACATCATATTGTTTCATTTGATTTGAAAACCAGGCTAAAAATTTCATTCAACGATGAAACTAAGTTGTGCCAATTATGCAGTATGTTTTGCTCACGATCAGGATTTCCATAGAGTTTACAGAGCCATGATCTTTTCCGCAGACAGTTATGAAAGATGAAGAGCCCAGATCGAAGGGTAAATCTTTTAAAAACATGTATAGTGTATACATATGAACTGGCATGCTGATCGGGACTTTTGTTTATTCCTGCCGTTGGTAAAAAATCATTACTGATATGGCATTGGGAGAAAATTTCTGTAGTGTGTACCCAGCCTTACTGACAATAGCTATACCGATTGCTCTTCACATTTAACATCAACAGACAAAATAATTGTCAATGCTCATGTCAAAAAGATTAGAAAGCCATATTATATAATATATACAGTAAATATATTGGCCATATTTCCAAGAAATAAAGTAACGTCACAATAATAATACTCATACAGGCGTCATAATAACCAACAGCAGGTTTGCAAAAAAAATGTATTAAATATTTTCACAAAACCCCACACCTTTCAGTGATTCAATCATGATGTGGAAGTCTGCAGAATTCAACAGAGGGAACGATGGAGAAACTGTGAAAGTTTATACGAGAGCAAGTTCTTAGAGGAAGCCTACAAAGTCCAACACACAAAGATCATAACATGAAAACAGAATACAACGGATATGGCAATACATTAAGATACTTGATTACCCTAGATTGGGTAGAAGCAAGTAGATCACTTTTGACTTGACTATTGGTTAAGATTTAATTACCGGGATTAAGGTTCAGTCTTGTGGAAATCCAAGCAGCCTTAAGAAAATATTGAGTAGCATCTCTGAGAGAGCCATCGTATGCACTAAGCAGCCATTTCTTGAGTTTGCAATTTATAAGGTTCAGAGATTCAAAGTCGGCAAACTTACATTTCTTGCCTGTAAGTTATTTTAGTCTTATTGTGAGACATGGTAAATTCACCTGGTTAGGGAATTCTCTACAATGAATTAAAGCAGAGGACGACCACTGAAACCACTATGTTGGGGAGAGTGGTAGGGGGGGGTAGTCTTGGGTTAGGGACTTAACCTTAAATTTAATTATGGACTGTAAAAAATTGCAGACCAAGAATTATTGTTTAAATGTATTCGCACAAGTATTTGCTCTCTGCGTTATTGATCTGGAATTGCTGCATGTGTAGGTTCACACTAGTGCTCGCCGGTCTTACTTATGCTCTATTCAGTTAAGAAGACTGACAGACTGAGCTACATAGACACGATCAGCTAATTACTAATAATATAACTACCTACTATTTGTGGCATTTACATGGTGGCAACACACTGAAAATGAATGAAGAATGTTATCAATTGCAGCTCTTCTATGTAGGAGCACCCAAGATAAAAAATGTATCTACAGAAAATAGATACATATGCCCAAATTAAAATTAAATGCTAACTATAAATCATTTATTTTAAATCACACTGTCCCTTTAGTTAGAACATAAAACAAAACATTTTTGATAAAGATATAATCTGCAGGCATTGCATGTAATTTAATGTAATGTTACCTAAAATGATCGTACTCAATGCTCAGAGGAAAATTATCCAAATACTATTAGTACCTGCTGCCATTGCCAACAGGCAATTCTCAGATTTGCATCTGATAAGCCACACAGTATTATCAAACGTTATTGCAAAAATAGAGAGAGGAATTATGAATTGTCTACATGAGAACTACAGTCATACTTTTTATTATGCATTTGCATAGCAAAATTGTTTATTTTCATGTTTAAATGTTTTTAAACATCTGCCTTTGGCTATCGGTATCATCTCAAAGTAATAAAGCAATCAGGACTCTGAACTGCAGTGTAAAGATGAAAGAGATAACAAGAGTAATAAACCTCTCATAACATTAAATATCTTAAGTCATAAAACCTAAGAATAAAATAAATCCTCTATGTCCTACTTACTGGGAACACTATAAACCCACATTAACAAAATAAATCAGTAAATTGCTGAGCACAAATAATATAATTCAGTAATTACAAAGAAATAGTGGCATGCAACTTTTCATACATTTAAGATAAAAATTGGATGTAGAAGTTGTGAAGAAACAAACAAACAAAAAACACACAAATCCAAACTGCAAAGCAGGAGCATTCAGAGGAAAAATACTGAGCAGACATTTAGCAACATAAATAGCTTGTTAAAATGCAATGGACTTTTATAAATCGTTTATCAAAATACTAATTTTTTGGCTTTTATTTGGATTTTGTTATCCCACAAATTGATTATCTGCCATTTACATTGACACCTTTCTCAGGAAACTTGACATTGAAATCTTTTGCAAGGATTTAAGTTATTACCTTACATGGTACGCATTGAAAACACAAATTTAATCCTAACAGATAAGAGACTACGGTGTGTACAAGCATGTACTTAAGTATAACACGGCACACATATGCAGAAGTGAAATTTGCAATATGATAAATCCAAGCTCTGACTATTCCTTAAGACTTCATCACAGACACAAGCGTCTTCACGTAAACTATATTTACAATTGTTAAACAAATAGGTTTATAATTCTATAAAACGATCTTCATTGTGAAACTGTCCTGGGAGTTGCAACCTCACAGCCAAAAATAGACTATGATAATTTTTAATTTAGATTGTAAATTCTTGTGCAGAGAAAGCGCTCAACCTTTACTCTGCAATTATAAAATGATGCAGAAATGTATTGAAGCTTTATAACTCAATATTTACAAAAAGATGAATTACATTTAAAAAAAAAACATGAATATATAAAATGATAACTACTAAAAGCAAAAAAACAAACATAAGATAGCTGCAGATAATAAATTACATTTATTCAAAAAGCCAACAAAAGCACATTACTAGAGAAATGAATTTGTGTGAAAGCCTAATTCATTCAAGGGTGTAAAGAAATGTAACAATGTAATTAGAAAGGATCTTACAAATCAATTTGCATCCTAGGACCTTACTAATTAATTTGCATCCTACTATAAGCTATATGGAAAATCCTGAAGCAGAAAAACCATCTTGGTTTTTGCAGCAGCTTGATTTGGTCATATAATATCGTGGATTTTGATATATATATATATATATATACACATATATATATATATATATATATTTTATTTTTTATTATTTATTTTTTTGCATAGGTATCCACAGTCTAAACATTAATCTGGTTTATTGACTAGATTGGCACCTGATCAGGGTTATTTTTGGTTTTGCACCCTAGGATCTTACTAATCAATTTGCATCCTAGGACCTTACTAATCAATTTGCATCCTACTATAAACTATCTGCAAAATCCTGAAGCAGGAAAACATTCACACACCTCCTCTAATTTGCCACAAAACAACAACATAATTCCAAGTTAGAACAGACAATCCAAACAGTATAAATGAACCTGACCAACATGGTCACATAAGCTCAGCATTCTGCAATCAGCATGCAAATACTAAATATGATGAGTGGGGTCTGGTTTGTATTTAATTGATCATAAATAAGAATACAATTGGGGTTCACCTGCCCTGTAAATGCTCAGGTTTTATTTTTCTTCTGCAGACCAGATAAGGTGAGAGTGCTGAGGTAATGCTGGATGAGGACAATGGGAGAAGGGGGTGCAGGGGCAGATAAGGGGGTGCAGGGGCAGATAATGGGGGGCACCAGTAACCCCACAGTACAGAACTGGTGTAACCCTTGGCAGCTGAGGCCTGGGCACAGATCACTGCTGGGCACAGTGGGGCCTGGCAGGGAATGTGGGCACTATGGGGGGTACGGCCTGCACCCCCACATACAGCAGGTCCCACCTCAGCCCCCCCACACTCCGAGGCCTCCATCTGGAAAGTTTCCTCCCAGAATGACCCCCCTCGGCTCCCGGCAACTCACCTAGGAAACACCCCGGCTCTTCTCCCGGGGTACCGCGCCGGGCCGTCCTCCTCCGCTCCACCGCCACCCCATCAAGCTGCCAGCGGCGGCCGCTGCGTCGGGAGAGTGAGGCAATAACAAAGCGAGCGCTGCGTGACAGCCATGCCCGGTGAGAGGCTCTCGGTGAGTGTGGGAGAGCGAGCTGCCTGGGCGTGCGCGTGCCCGACGTGCGTCGCCGGGAGCTGCTGCTGCGGCGGCGGAGGAGGGGGCGCGGGGACGAGCGCGTCGGACGTCTCGCGGAGGGGGAGTGGGGGACCGGTGGAGGGAGGCGAGCGCGAGGACCCTTCCCGCCACACGCGCGAGCCGCTGAGGCTTCGTGACTGGAAACATCTCAGTCATTGCTGCTGGTGTCACCTCACACTGAGGAGGAGTGTTATTATATACAGTGCTCCTATATAGTGCACTAGAACACCACATACACTGCACCTCACACTGAGGAGTGTTATTATATACAGTCCTATATATAGTGCACTATAACACCACATACACTGCACCTCACACTGAGGAGTGTTATTATATACAGTCCTATATATAGTGCACTATAACACCACATACACTGCACCTCACACTGAGGAGTATTGTTATATACAGTTCTATATATAGTGCACTAGAACACCACATACACTGCACCTCACACTGAGGAGATGTGTTATATACTGCACTATAACACCATATACACTGCTACTCACACTGAGATGTGTTATTATATAAAGTCCTCCTATATAGTGCACTATAACATCACATACACTGCTACTCACACTGAGATGTGTTATTATATACAGTTCTATATATAGTGCACTATAACACCACATACACTGCACCTCACAATGAGGAGATGTGTTATTATATACAGTCCTCCTATATACTGCACTATAACCACATACACTGCACCTCACACTGAGGAGATGTGTTATTATATACAGTGCTCCTATATACTGCACTATAACACCACATACACTGCACCTCACACTGAGATGTGTTATATACAGTGCTCCTATATAGTGCACTAGAACACCACATACACTGCACCTCACACTGAGGAGTGTTATTATATACAGTCCTATATATAGTGCACTATAACACCACATACACTGCACCTCACACTGAGGAGATGTGTTATTATATACAGTGCTCCTATATAGTGCACTATAACCACATACACTGCACCTCACACTGAGATGTGTTATTATATACAGTCCTCCTATATACTGCACTATAACACCACATACACTGCACCTCACACTGAGATGTGTTATTATATACAGTCCTCCTATATACTGCACTATAACCACATACACTGCACCTCACACTGAGGAGATGTGTTATTATATACAGTGCTCCTATATAGTGCACTATAACCACATACACTGCACCTCACACGGAGATGTGTTATTATATACAGTCCTCCTATATACTGCACTATAACCACATACACTGCACCTCACACTGAGGAGATGTGTTATTATATACAGTGCTCCTATATAGTGCACTAGAACACCACATACACTGCACCTCACACTGAGGAGATGTGTTATTATATACAGTGCTCCTATATACTGCACTATAACCACATACACTGCACCTCACACTGAGGAGATGTGTTATTATATACAGTGCTCCTATATAGTGCACTAGAACACCACATACACTGCACCTCACATTGAGGAGATGTGTTATTATATACAGTCCTCCTATATACTGCACTATAACACCAGACACTGCACCGTACACTGAGGAGATGTGTTATTATATACAGTCCTCCTATATACTGCACTATAACACATACACTGCACCTCACATTGAGGAGATGTGTTATTATATCCAGTCCTCCTATATACTGCACTATAACACCACATACACTGCACCTCACACTGAGATGTGTTATTATATACAGTCCTATATATTGCACTATAACACCATATACTGCACCTCACACTGAGGAGATGTGCTATTATATCCAGTCCTCCTATATAGTGCACTATAACACCACATACACTGTACCTCACATTGAGGAGATGTGTTATATACAGTCCTCCTATATACTGCACTATAACACATACACTGCACCTCACAATGAGGAGATGTATTATTATATTCAGTCCTCCTATGACGGAGAAAGCACCTATCGGCTTCAGAGGTGAATTCGCAATCAGACGTGAGAAGCTACTTTTGGTGACTGTCGTTATCAGTGTGTATTTGCTCCCACCCTTTAGCAACTGCAAAAGATACGACTCAAAACAGCCTTACTTTACTCGAAAGACCACCCCTGTTATAAGATTCTTTAATAGTTTCAAGGGGCACTTTGATGCCTAGTCAGTGAACCTAGCCATGTAATATGTAGTACTGTAACCATTGGCCTTGGAGCACTGCAATCCCAATTATGATGAGTTTACTGAATTTGATTATAACATTGTTGAAACTCTTATTGTCCATAAATATTAACTGGGAGTATGCCTGGAGAATAATATGAATTGAGTTCAACATGCAGAGAAACAGGAATTGTTTTTGTCAGCTTGTAAATGTTGAAAAATAGGAACATTTCCAGTGGCAATTTTTTTTAAATCTGGAAATTAGGGATAGTAAGTAGCTATTATTATGTTTATATAGCGACTATCATATTGTGTTGTACACAGGTTATATAGTCCTTCACATTAGTCCCTGCCTCTAAATTCCCTACCTCACACAGACTAGGGTCCACTTTACCAGGAGCCAATTAACCTACTAGAATGTGGGAGGAAATTGGAGCACCTGGAGGAAACCCACGCAAACACAGGGAGAACATACAAACTACACAGATAAGGCCATGGTCGTTATCTTAACTCATGACTCCAGCACTGTGAGGCAGAAGTGCTAACCACTGTGTCACTGTCCTGCCCATATTATGCAAACTCATTATTATATTGTATACTACAACAATAATATTAACATATTGTAATATATATTACCTATAACAATCCACTCCTGCTGCTTTTCCTGCTCAAAAAAAGCTTGCTTAATTGTTCCTAGCACAGTGTATATAACAAATATCATTTGACCTTATCTCTCTACATGCTATATTTAAATGTAGGTCATACTTGTCTACTTTCGGCAAGTGTAGTCCGGGAGGGCGCGGGGTGCGGCCAAACACGTAATTTTGGCCCCGTCCCCGCAGCAAAAATGCTGTTTTGTCGTGGGGTCGGGCCAAAATGACGCGATCACCGTCATTTTGGCTAGGCAGTTGCGGGATGCGGGAGACTTGCCTGCTCTCTCTGGAGTCTGTGAGACCGACCCGAATTTCGGGAGTCTCCCGGACATTCCGGGAGAGTTGGCAAGCATGATGTAGGTGTTTGTGTCTCTGCCTGTTTTCTGTCATATTTTCACATGGACCTGGCCACGCTCCCTATGACATGACCCCCACCCACATATACCTTGTCACTAGGCCACACCTACAAGCTATTGTATTGTTAGAACACAAGTGCAGATCAGTAAGATTAACAGGAGTGCTCTGGACGGAGATAAAGAACTTATGGGGAAAAGTGTATAACCGTAACTGCACTGTAAAGTCTTATCGCAATCATATTTGTATATATTCATTCCTTAACATTTACAATAGACAAGTGCAATGGGAACATGAAATATAGTCTTAAAGTACTTTTGAAAAAAAGTAATAAAGGAGCAGATATCATCTCTGCCCACGATACGATTAAAAAACACTCCCAAATTAAATAGACTTTTTTTGTGCGTGAGTTTTCTAGTGCTCCCACACAGATGCCACAGGCTCTGGCCTTGGCAGGAGTGTTTGCGTTACATCACCTGGGCATCGGCCCAACAATGCAGGGCGGCAGTGACAGCGGAAATAAAGTCTTAAAACCTTTACAGTCCTAGCCAAACATCGCTGTGAACTCTTAATTAGAAATATAAACCTGTAAGTAGTTTTAGATGAAAATCTGTTTGTTTGGATTTTTTTTTAACTTCAGGTGATTAAAGAGATTTAGTTTATTTTGGAAATGTGTGAGAAAACAAATCTGTCTCTTTTATATCAAATGTATTTTCAGACCGGGACACAGATGCTTATAGCCCTGTACAAGCCGCATTATTTCAGGGTGATCAAGCACAGGCATACACAGTAAGTGATCACTATCCATACTGAACTGCTTGTGACTGGCTGTTTGTGAATGCTTCACTGATGCTAATAGGTGCTTTCTCCATTGCATGTGCTTATATTATGCTTTTGTGTACGTGTTTAAGGAAAAAATGTTTTTTTACGTACATGAGACAGAGTTGTTACTCTTTTATTAGAGAGGTTTTTGAAGTTTTATTGATGCCTAGTAGCAAATATGTATTTTGCAATCAAAACAAATGGTTCTAAACATGGGCGTAAGAGTAGGAATGGCCTAAACCGGGCACATACGCTACAGGTGCAGACCAGCACAGATATTACAGCTTTTTTTTGCAGAACGCAACTTGCCACTGCGATTTGTAGCGCATTTGCAGCCAACTCTGCATCAGCCCCTTGATGTTGAACAATTTTTTCAGTTTCGTAGTACTGTACAAGAAATAAAATGTCCTTTGTCTCACGTCCCTATGTAGCCCACCCCTGACTGGCATCCACTTAGGGTGACTGAGGTAGGGAAGTTCAGGGAGTTGAACTTTCCGTGTCTAATACTAGGAACTTGTTTTCAGCCATGGAGTATGTCCAGTCTCTGATAAGAAAGGATGCAAGACAAAAATAATAATGGCACAGCCACACATAAAATCTTACGCACAAACATGATGTAGTGTACCCAGTGACAAAAATCATTAGTTCCGTATGACAATAAAAAGAGAGCCCATATTATATTATAGAATGCAAGCGAGGAGCAATTAAGAAACAGACACAAAGGATGAGAATTTCCGCATAACAGTGTACAGCGGTCTGATCGCTGACTGATACAGTGGATGAGAATATCAGCATAGCAGTGTACAGCGGTCTGATCGCTGACTGATACAGTGGATGAGAATATCAGCATAGCAGTGTACAGCAGTATGATCGCTGACTGATACAGTGGATGAGAATATCAGCATAGCAGTGTACAGCAGTATGATCGCTGACAGATACAGTGGATGAGAATATCAGCATAGCAGTGTACAGCAGTCTGATCGCTGACTGATACAGTGGATGAGAATATCAGCATAGCAGTGTACAGCGGTCTGATCGCTGACTGATACAGTGGATGAGAATATCAGCATAGCAGTGTACAGCAGTCTGTCGCTGACAGATACAGTGGATGAGAATATCAGCATAGCAGTGTACAGCAGTCTGATCCTGACTGATACAGTGGATGAGAATATCAGCATAGTAGTGTACAGCAGTCTGATCCTGACTGATACAGTGGATGAGAATATCAGCATAGCAGTGTACAGCGGTCTGATCGCTGACTGATACAGTGGATGAGAATATCAGCATAGCAGTGTACAGCAGTCTGATCGCTGACAGATACAGTGGATGAGAATATCAGCATAGCAGTGTACAGCAGTCTGATCCTGACTGATACAGTGGATGAGAATATCAGCATAGCAGTGTACAGCAGTCTAATCCTGACTGATACAGTGGATGAGAATATCAGCATAGTAGTGTACAGCAGTCTGATCCTGACTGATACAGTGGATGAGAATATCAGCATAGCAGTGTACAGCAGTCTGATCGCTGACAGATACAGTGGATGAGAATATCAGCATAGCAGTGTACAGCAGTCTGATCCTGACTGATACAGTGGATGAGAATATCAGCATAGCAGTGTACAGCAGTCTGATCCTGACTGATACAGTGGATGAGAATATCAGCATAGTAGTGTACAGCAGTCTGATCGCTGACAGATACAGTGGATGAGAATATCAGCATAGCAGTGTACAGCAGTATGATCGCTGACTGATACAGTGGATGAGAATATCAGCATAGCAGTGTACAGCAGTCTGATTGCTGACAGATACAGTGGATGAGAATATCAGTATAGCAGTGTACAGCAGTCTGATCTCTGACTGATACAGTGGATGAGAATATCAGCATAGTGTACAGCGGTCTGATCGCTGAATGATACAGTGGATGAGAATATAAGCATAGCAGTGTACAGCAGTCTGATCGCTGACTGATACAGTGGATGAGAATATCAGCATAGTAGTGTACAGCAGTCTGATCCTGACTGATATAATGGATGAGAATATCAGCATAGTAGTGTACAGCAGTCTGATCCTGACTGATATAATGGATGAGAATATCAGCATAGTAGTGTACAGCAGTCTGATCGCTGACTGATACAGTGGATGAAAATTTCCGCATAGCAGTGTACAGCAGTCTGATTGCTGCAGATACAGTGGATGAGAATATCAGCATAGCAGTGTACAGCAGTCTGATCCTGACTGATATAGTGGATGAGAATATCAGCATAGCAGTGTACAGCAGTCTGATCGCTGACTGATATAGTGGATGAGAATATCAGCATAGTGTACAGCAGTCTGATCGCCGACACATACAGTGGATGAAAATATCAGCATAGTGTACAGCAGTCTGATCGCTGACTGATACAGTGGATGAAAATATCAGCATAGTGTACAGCAGTCTGATCGCTGACTGATACAGTGGATGAAAATATCAGCATAGTGTACAGCGGTCTGATCGCTGACTGATACAGTGGATGAAAATATCACCATAGTGTACAGCAGTCTGATCGCTGGCAGACACAGTGTGGAGTCATATGTCAGAAGAGGCCTCCACTTTGCTCTTTTTAGAGCAGAGCAGGGACCTCAGTGAGGGGACCCCCAGTAAAGCTGACTCCCCCTGTAGTTCTTCCACTAGTGTCAACTTTACCTTGCTTGCATTTTTAATTATAATATATGGACTCTTTTTATTGTCTTATGTAATTATTGAGAATTAATGAGTCTTGTGATTGGTTACCAAACAACACTATTTTGCATTCAATGTGTGTGCCTCTATTATTTTTATATTGCATCTATTTGGGGTTTTTAAGCTTATAATCCTTGCAAAGTGCATCCCTCTTGCAAATGATGCTTAATATATGGTATATGCTATATGGCATGCCTTCCTATCACGTGTATCTGATTGGAAGGGAACCTGCCGTAGGGCTGGTAATCCTATATGTGCAATCCTCAGCTAATGTGGACAGGGTTGCGTTCTAAAGACCATTCCTGACAAGCTGTGTTAAGAGATATGTCATTTGGGTGGGTAAAGCTGGTTAGGTCTTTTGAGATTAAAATATCCAAATAAGACATGAGTTTTTCCCCTTATGAGGTGTTCAGCCTAATGATTATAAAATGAGATTGCTGGTGAACCAATGAGGTGGTAGCTCCTACTCCCAGAATATAGTGTACATAGTCTACACTCCCACAGAGAAGCTGGTGTGGATATGTCTGATCTTTTCTTTGTACCTTCCCTGAAGTAGTTATCCATGTTCTGCTGGCCATACTCTCTTTGCTATTAGGGTCATTTAAGCATTTGAAAAGATACTAAAACAGTCTGGCACCCTAGTGAGAGATTTCAACACATACCTACATAATTAATGAGGGACTTTCTCATGCTAAAATGGATCTGCAAAAACACCCCCGAGATGCTTTGTGTCAGCACCCTGGGGCACCATGTGCCATGTGAAGCCCCTTTAAAATTCCATACGTGTATTACACATTTGAATCATTCTTACATTTGCACAAACATAAAATATGAGAGGAAATAGCGAATATACTCGATAGAAATAATCTTCCAGTTTATAAATCTTAGCCTCGTTGCTCCACACTGGAAGTTTATACAATGGAATAAATTGACTCATATTTGCAGCTGTAACTGATTTTATCTGTAAAATCTTCTTGTATTCACAAGTCGCTTCATTATATTTGCAATTGCCTTTAGTGAATATGCTATTCAGACTACTGCGAGCCCTTAAGTCTGATCTGGGGGCACGTTGACTCTGATCTGTAACTGATGTATGCAGATATTTTATTTTTATTTTTTATTGAGAATTTTTAAACAATGGGTAGGGAAGAACAACAACAACAGTAGAAAAAATGGGGGGTAGGGTTACACAGCATTGCAGAGTACCAAACAATAGAATGTTCATATAGATGCCTCACAGAATAGAAGTATTGATATTTTCCAGCAAGAACAGAGGTGTCAGTTAGAATAGGAATTAAGACTAGGTGGTATATTTACTAAACTGCGGGTTTGAAAAAGTAGAGATTTTAGTTATTATTTGTTTAGTACATTCTACAAAATGACAGCTAGAATCTGTTTGGTTTCTATAGGCAACATCTCCACTTTTTCAATCCCGCAGTTTAGTAAATATAACCCCAGGTGAGATCAGGGACTGGTTGGCAAATTTTGGCCCTGGGGGAGGGGGAGACTTTGCTCAGCAGCCTATAAGGAACACATTAAAGGGAAAAAAATGCAGGTAGCCCACTATGGGACCAGCCTGGGGGACAAATGCCTCCCTTCCCAGCCATCCCCTGGGTGAGATGCTCAGATGAGTAAACAAACCACTTATACCATTTAGGCTGGATACATACTACAGGGTTTTCAGCCGAATATTTGGCTAATCACACGATAAACGGCCTTTCGGGACGATATTGCATTAGTGTGTACACTCCCACAATGAACGTATGAACACATTCAACGATAGAACATTGTCATTCCAATTCTGCAGTGTGTACGCACTCACAACCGGCAGTGTCCATAGATCTCTATGGAGTGTGCAGAGTCACCATCTTTTCAGCCAATAGTTATGACAGATGAAGAGTACAGATCTGAAGGTAAATCGTGTAAAACATGTTTAGTGTGTACACATGAATTGGCATGCTGATCAGGACTTTTTTTTTCCACTCGTTGGTAAAATCGTTAACTATATCGGATCGGGATAAATATTCTGTAACATGTACTCAGCCACATAGGAGAGTAACAGAGTATTTAAAGCCAATCATCTCCTTTCATAACTGTTTTGAACTTTGGAGATCATTTTAAAGAGAAGTAGCGGAGAAGGATTTTTCCAGTGTTGAGCAATTGCAGCCCTAGTACCTATAGGTTCTAGAACTGTGTCCAGTTCTATATTTGTCATGAACTTGGAGATGTGGGGGATAATGCTGTAGTAAAGCAATCTTAGGAGTGGGAGATAAGTAGAGATGCTCAGGTTCGATTTTCTGAAAACCAAGCCCACCCGAACTTAGGGGATCCGAGTAGGCTTGTGAGCCCGCTCGGTACTTTCACGCATCTCAATTGAGGCAAAACGTTATTGTTGCATTGTCGGATCTCGCAGGTTTTGGATTCCATAAGTACCTCCCTCCCCAGGATATCCAGCGCCATTGCTCACACAGCAACAGGGATAGAAGTGTTCTTGTCACTCTCCAGTGCCATTGCTCACACAGAAACCGGAGGGGTAGCAGTGTTCTTGTCACTCTAAATTCTCCAGTGACATTGCTCAGTGCCATTGCTCGCACAGAAACAGGAGGGGTAGCAGTGTTCTTGTCACTCTCCATTCTCCAGTGACATTGCTCAGTGCCATTGCTCGCACAGAAACAGGAGGGGTAGAAGTGTTCTTGCCACTCTCCATTCTCCAGTGACATTACTCAGACAGAAACAGGAGGGGTAGCAGTGTTCTTGTCACTCTCCATTCTCCAGTGACATTGCTCAGTGCCATTGCTCGCACAGAAACAGGAGGGGTAGAAGTGTTCTTGCCACTCTCCATTCTCCAGTGACATTACTCAGACAGAAACAGGAGGGGTAGCAGTGTTCTTGTCCAACTCCACACTCCAGTGACATTGCTCACACAGAAACAGGAGGAGTAGCAGTGTTCTTGTCACTCTCCATTCTCCAGTGACATTGCTCAGTGCCATTACTCGCACAGAAACAGGAGGGGTAGCAGTGTTCTTGCCACTCTCCATTCTCCAGTGACATTACTCAGTGCCATTGCTCACACAGAAACAGGGGTAGCAGTGTTCTTGTCACTCTCCATTCTCCAGTGACATTGCTCACACAGAAACAGGAGGGGTAGCAGTGTTCTTGTCACTCTCCAGTGCCATTGCTCATACAGAAACAGGAGGGGTAGCAGTGTTCTTGTCACAAAAATTGAATAAACAAACAAAAGTACAGGGTGCGTCCAATGAGGAAAAATGAATTTATTAAAACTCAATAAAAAATAATAATGGTGGGTCTCACATGTCTTGTCACAAAAATTGACTGGAAATTAATGTTATTGAGGTTAATAATAATGTAGGAAGGAAAAAAAAAAGCAAAATTATGTGACTTTAGAAAAAAAAATAGGGATCCAAAAACCAAAACACGTGAGGGCGGTTTTGCCAAAACCAAAACACAAAGTTAATCCAGATCCATAGCCAAAACCAAAACACAGGGGTCAGTGAACATCTCTAGAGATAAGATAGTATTTATCACTATTTTGAAGACCACAGAACACAGATTTTGCAGAAGTGGACACGTGGATCAAGAAACATCCCATATTTTATCAATGCAGAGTAAAAGGACACAGTATATACATCAGTTTGGACAACTGTAACTGACGGTTAAGGACAAATGGACGTAATATAGATAAAGGATTATATTAGTAATATATAATAGAATGTATTGTGACTATATAATACACCGGACGTGGAGCTGTATATGCTCTAAATTTTGGGCAGACAGCTTTATGCTTTAACATTGGGCTGTATGATATGATGGCCATTGGGCTCTTTTTATCATTAATCGCCAATAATTATCATTTCTTATCACCATGCATAGCAATGATAAGAATTTTTTTTTTTTAAAGTAATTTATCTAGCCAAGACATCAGCACCACCAATATGTGTCTGTCCTGGCGAAAACTTCCCCGAGTTGTTCTGTGCTCTCCCAGCTGCTATTTACTGCTCATGCACGGTGAAAACTCTGCATGTTATTTGAACAGCGCACTGTGCACAGCTGGGCATTATTATTAGTTAGCTGTAGAGAATAATTTGCTGAGGGATGATTGGGAGAGTAGCAAAAGTCAAGAATTTATATGGGTTGTTTTATTGGATACATGGCGCAGCCCTCTTCCCCAGTCATAGACTGGCCACGAATTCCCCTCTAAGTTCAAGGTCTATATTGTTGTCTCACCCAAGATCTTTTTTTAATGGAAATATGTGTCTGGTGACAGAATGAAGCTATGTGACAGGTATCACATATTGGTGATAATCTCTTTATTTCACGGCACAGGGTGAGTTAGTGTAATCAAGCATAACCACCCGCCACCCACATATTCATGCCTGGACAATTAAAAAAGGTTTGGACAAGAAGGAGGGGAGCCTGTTGGGGAAGAGCCTGCACGTTCACTGATGATTCTCTACTCCAGCGGGGCTAACAATGAAGGTAAAAGGTGCTTAACGATATCCACAGATGGGATTAGCATTTCGGGATAATTGGCAAAAGGCTATGCTATTTGCCGCTTGAATAATTTTGCCGTCCCCATAGAGATCTGCTGGTAGTTGGGCCGTATATGCTGTGGATGGTGCTATGTTTGCTGGACTTTGGGCCTGTGTGATGGACATGGGGTTATACAACATCCTGGAGAATTTTGGAGATGCTCCTCTCATTACCATTGCTAGACCTATCTTTTTTTTTCCAGCTTGCAGCCATGCATGGATGACAGTGTAATGAAGATTCCAGTCAACAGGTCTGTAATGTTACACATTAAATAATGGGATCCCACATCTGGCCCCATTTGCACGGTATTCTGAACCCATTAGATTGTAAGCTATCGTGTGCATGGGGACTTTTCTCCTGTCTTCTTGTCCTATCCAATCTCGTACACCTATGTGTCCCCATATCATGCCTCTTATACAGGGCTGCCAAGAGGAATTCAGGGCCCCGGTACAACAAATTCATGGGGCCCCCCTTCCAAGTGTGCAAGGTAAAAAAATTTGCGGCGGCACAAAATTAGGGTGGTTGTGGTCATGCAATTGGGGGCGTGCCTATGCATCATTGGGGCATGCCTGGTGGGGAAAAGCACTAGCCCCTGAATTCACCGGAGCATCCCATATGTCCAAGCACTCCTGACTTTCAACACATCTAGCACCACAGTGTGGTACACAAAGAATGCAGTGTGTACACACAGAGTTCACAGTCTTGGCCTGCACCTTACATTGGGCACAACACTCACCAAATATTGACATTGTCCCACTAGAATCACAACATTTCACACACTCTCCTGCTCTATCCTACCTGTTCTTCTCACTCACCCCATGTGGCTGCAGGTTTCTTTAGTTGTGGCTTGTCTGGCTCCTGGAATGTTGAGGGACCCTATTTGGAAAAAAAAATGGCTACATTTACAAAGTTACAACCAGCCCCGCCGTTAAATCAGTAGCACCCATGATTAATAATTAGGCCTTCCTCCAGCCCCAACATTAAAATAATAGTATTCCCATTGCCTCGCAAACAAAATAGCAACCATTAATTAGCCACCATCTACCTCACACACACTACATTGCCAAAAGCTCCCTGTGCCATCACACACACATTACTGTGCCCCTTCATCATCACCACGCTATGCCCCCTTATGATCGCACTGCTCCCTCCATGCTGCTTTTGCCCCTTTCTTCAACCCCCTGTGCCATGCTGAATTTCCCCCCCCCTCCTTCATCCCCCTTCCTTCATCCCCCTGTGCCTCTCTGCATTTCTCCTCTTTCACTTACCTCTGTATTGCTTTCTTTCATCTTTCTTTTCTTCTGACTGTCTTCTGTCTTCTTCACTGAATGATGCCCGACATTCACTGCAAACAGAGGAGGGGAGAAGGATGCCGGCGCCACGATCATGTGAGTATTTGTATACACACATGATCGTGGCGAGTACAGAGTGAGGACCCGGGGCGGGCCCGGGTCCGGGTAATTAGTACCCGCTCCCCCCCTCTCGGCGGCCCTGCTCTTATATGTCTTCATATACAAATTTGTTTGTTATATACCTTTCTCATTTTGTCTTACGTGTAGTATAATGCTTAATTTGTTGTTATTCTTGCATTTATTCTTCTTGAATGTCTTGCATTTTGCTTGTTTCTGTTGGTCCTCTACGCCTTTGTACTATGCTGTAGTTCCCCACTGTACGGTGCTGCGGTATTTTGGATCTCCTTATAGATAAATGTTATAATAATATATTATGCCATCACACTGAAGCTCAGCAATGTGATGGCAGGTAATGTGGAAGGACGCCTATCCCTCCATATAATGGTATCTACTCAGATTAGAGCAAAGCACAATTTAAAACATTACCGTCACTGTCAATAAATGGCACGTACGGAGCCAGGAATATTCTTACGACAGGGGCAGCTGGGGTTACTTAAGGAGAGGGTTGAGAAACTGCTCTCACAGTATCAACACAATAAATATTCTTATCATACCCGGAGCTAACATCAAAGAAAAGTGAAGCACAAAGATCATAATGCAAAATCTTTTATGAGGATATAAAACAGCTTGGAATGTGTGCCGATGAATGCACAAGTACAGTGCAAAGCAAACAGGAACAGAAAAGTCAGCTATAGGATTTTCAGTGCGAGGGTATGGTCAGGGCAGTCTGACATGGGAACTTTCTCTGAAGTGTACAGACCATATCAGCCTAATTGCAGTAATGCAATAATAAGATCCAGTGTAACCGACAGGGTGATGAAAGTATACCTTGCTTTGAAGTGATAGTACATTGCTCAATTGATCCACCTTTGTGGTGGGTCTAACATCTGTCAGGACTTGTGGTGATTAAACGTCTCAACGACATCTCCACCTATCTTTCATCAGACAGATCATATCTGAGTTAAGCAATTTTGAGAATCAAATTATATATTTTTATATATATATATATATATATATATATATATATATATATATATACATATGTACACATGTATGACATTGCTTCTATCAGGGATGCAAAGACCTATATATACGTCAACCTGAAGGTTTAATACAGTAAGCACAACACCTATAGGGGAGATATCGCAATAGAAGGTGTCGCACCAATTTTCATTTTCTGAAGCCATAACCAAAATCTTATGTTTTGTAAGTTCTCCTCCAAAAGGGGATTTACACTTTGGTGACTGATTTGGATCACCTATTTTTACTATCCTATTTCTTAAATTAAAATATTTTCTGTATAAACAGTATTGCACTATTATTTGTGTGTTTTATCTTTTACATGTTGTGGACTGCTCTGGTGGAATCCCCTGAAACCATCCAATTCATCTAAAACATGTAAGTATTATATTTATATTTTATATATGTCATCCACCTAGTCTATGTGAAAAGGACGAATATTTCCTCTCTCTGTTTTTTCTTTTTTTTTTCCATATTAAAAAAGACAAAAGGAACATTCCTTAAGAAAGAAATATAAAGTTGAAAAACCATACTTGTATGTTCCATGGTATATACACTTTACAGGAAGCAAACCTGGAACCCGTTAGTCACACAAACTTGGAACCTTTTAGGCACCCAAACCTGGAACTATTTAAGCACACAGATCTGGAACCTTTACGCACCCAAATCTGGAACCATTTAAGCACACAGATCTGGAATCCTTTAGGCACACCAACTTGGAACCATTTAGACACACAGATCTGAAATCCTTTAGGCACACAAACTTTAAACCATTTAGGCACATAAATGTTGGAACCCTTTAGGTACACAAATGTGGAACCCTTTAGGTACACAAATGTGGAACCCTTTAGACACATAAATAGACACATAAATATTGAACCCTTTAGTCACACAAATGTGGAACCCTTTAGACACATAAATATTGAACCCTTTAGGCACACAAATCTGGAACCCGTTTTAGACACACAAATCTGGGACCATTTAGGCACATAAATATTGAACCCTTTAGGCACACAAATATGGAACCCTTTAGATTCACACACTTTGATAGCTTTCAGCTCTGTTACATACACTTCTCAGAAAAGTCTTGCAGGTCACAGATTTCAGATTCCTAAAACAAACCATGGCCTATTTCGATGGATGTAAGCGTACGCACCAGTCACACACCTTTTACACATGCTTGTTGACTCACCAATCCTGTTATAGAGAATAATGCAGCAGCATTACCATGCAGAATAAATGATGAAAGATCAGCCCCTGTTGCAGCTGGTTGGATTCGGTGATGTCAGTATAACCAGCACAATTAAGAAGCACATGCAAAAACTTTGAAAGATTGTGCCTAGCCCTTTCACAACAACAACAAGTTCAATGTGTTCAGGTACAGGCCCAAATCATGTGGCCGAAGGTGAACCGCGTGGATAGCGCGTGCAAGTTTGTGCATGTACACCTTTATTGAATTGTATATGGGATGATCATGCAAAATGCATCCCCTCCTCAGTTAAGAGCGTTAGGTTATCCCACCCCAGTTAATTTAATATTATATTCTCGCACCTTAGCTAATGACACCATAGCAGTTTACCCACGTCAGACAGCTGATTCTCATTTCCTAGGTTCATTTTTCTTTGATAATAAAAGCAAAATGATTCAGAGCTGTGACAGTGCGTGAAACTGATAATGGTGCATTGTGATTGACTATTTTTATTTCAATATCCACCTACCTACCCCCGCTTTCATTTTAGACCACACCTCGTAAGCAGTAGGCTTCCATCCTTTTGCTGCCAAAAATTGGGACTTGTTGGGGTTATGAAATGGACATAACTCGTTCTCTCTCATCATATTTACATTTATTAATATTAGCAGATGCTGCCGTATTAATTGGTCTACTGAGAAAAAAATGAACTACCCTCCAAAAAAGGTAAATTAATGGGACCCCTAGAGCAATTAATAGGAGATAAACTCTAGAGAACCATTACATTATTCAGCAAGAGTAAGTCAGCAAAACATACATTGTTTTTACAGAATATATTGTTGTTGGTTGTTTTTTTTTTCACTTGTGTCCACATTTTATTCCTCTGTACTAAACTTTGCTTAACTGGGAACTGAGGATGAGATTCTTGCTTAAGATGCATTATTATTTAATATGTGTATGCACCTAATTATCATCATCATCATTTATTTATATAGTGCCACTGATTCCGCAGCACTGTACAGAGAACTCATTCACATCGGTCCCTGCCCCATTGGGGCTTACAGTCTAAATCCCCTAACATACACACACAGACAGACTAGGGTCAGTTTTGATAACAGCCAATTGACCTACCAGTATGTTTTTGGAGTGTGGGAGGAAACCGGAGCACCTGGATGTAACCCACGCAAAGACGGGGAGAACATACAAACTCCTCACAGATAAGGCCATGGTCGGGAATTGAACTCATGACCCCAGTGCTGTGAAGCAGAAGTGCTAACCACTTAGCCACCATGCTGCCCACCTAATCTTTATGTATTTGGAAGTAAGAGTTTATGGTCCATTGCCGTTCTTATCTGAATTCTTGTTGCTGTTTTTACGTCTCGTTGCTGTGCTCATATCTGTACCTACAGGTAAAAACAGATTTCTTCAGAATACTCTAAAACTTTTTCAGTTTTAAGAAATTTAGTCATTCAAATAAAAAGCTGCTTTAAATCACTTCCACCCTGGAGGCGAATGCATTCATACCGTTACTAAGAGTTGTTTATTGTAGGATTACAAAAGGTTGTACTTTTTCTCAGTATAAAACCATTTACGGGTAGATGGGACAGCTTGGTTAGTGCCATTCAATGCAGTGTTTTCAGGGAAGAATTCCATGTGTATTTATAGTAGTAGAACCTTCAAAATATTTCATTTGTTATAGCTGTTAGCGGACTCCGCTTTCGTGCTTTTCCTGTTGTGTTAGATAAGCTCTGTTTACTCAGAAAAAAATAATTGGGAAGAGGAAGCGGTCATGTTGTAGGGTCTGGTTATTTTAAAGGTGTTGTCCGTTTTTGGATAAGAATAGAATTCTTTTCAACTGAAAAGAACTGAATGTGCTGCTGCCACTTTGAGCTGCAGTGATATATGGGTTCTTGCAGCATCTTTGAATGATTTCCATCTGTTATTTCCATCCTGATATAGTGATAGAAGAACAGGTAATGAAGCAGTACGAGTATTGCTGCAATACTTGGTGAAGAGGCTACTGGCAGTAAGATCAGTATTTATCACCGCAGGTAAACCTTTATTTATTGGGATAAAGGGCCCTATCGACAGGGAAAATACTTATGTTTGCCGCCAATGTGGGTTTTCGCCCAATGATATATCAACCCCTCTGTGAAAAGTATTTACACTAGCCCAGTGGTTCCCAAACTGTGTGCCGTGGCTCCCTGGGGTGCCTCGGCGATCTCACAGGGGTGCCTGGGACAGGGCCAGTGGTAAGCAAGGCGGGGAACTATTTGGTAATTATTTTGGCTTCGGGGTGCCTTGAAAAAATTTTGGAGACCCTAAGGGTGCCTTGAAATGAAAAAGTTTGGAATCCACTGCTAGCCAACTGATTTGAAATTGTTATCTTTAAAAAACAAACGAGATTAGTGGAAACAAGACTTTCCAATCACTATAGGCTGGTGACAAGAGCTCTGGTACCCGATCTTTCAATAAAAGCGATCTGTACCAATGTCGGAAATTACAATAAGATGCAGTTTGCCCTCAGTGGAGTCCAACAGTGGAACAGCCGGTGCGCTCAAAAAAGCAGCAGAGGGTACACAACTGCGTAGCGAATTTCCATGCAATCAAATGTTGCCTCACAACTGAGACGTTATGTAACTGGTACACTGCTGCCGCGGGCGTTCATGATGAAGCCAAAATTTCGTTACAGGATGAGAGATGTTTGCAGAGGTTTCCTGCACAGACTCGCTTCCTCCTCCCATGTTATCAGAACACATCACAGGTAAACTAGACGCACTACAAGGCCGCCGTTAGGGGGTACTGGTTGCAGTGCGGCATTTTCGTGGTCAGCCCTGTCCTTAAGAGTGATTGCTGTACTTCCTGGTTGCTGACTCCTCCCCAGGGACCTACCAACAATGAGCTGCCTTCCTATAAAGTCCCACCACTCCCCTCTGTCCTCCATCCTTCTCCTCCTACAGCGTGTCTGCTCCACCCCTCCCCTGTCTATGTCAGTCTGACTCCTGCTGCTTTGGAGGACAGATAAGTGACATGGAGTAATTAATGTTATGTGGGAGGGGTTATAATTTGTAGGGTGGGTATTATTGATAAGTGTGGGGTGTTATTTATAATATGCGGGGTAGAAACTCACAGTGTTCACCACCTTTTCTCAGTGTCCATGTGGCTGAGCTATAGCTCTGTGCTAGTGTATAGTATTATGTCACCTTTTCTCAGTGCCCATGTGGCTGAACTATAGCTCTGTACTAGTGTACAGTATTATGTCACCTTTCCTCAGTGCCCATGTGGCTGAGCTATAGCACTGAACTAGTGTACAGTATTATGTCACCTTTTCTCAGTGCCCATGTGGCTGAGCTATAGCACTGAACTAGTGTACAGTATTATGTCACCTTTTCTCAGTGTCCATGTGGCTGAGCTATAGCACTGAACTAGTGTACAGTATTATGTCACCTTTTCTCAGTGTCCATGTGGCTGAGCTATAGCACTGAACTAGTGTACAGTATTATGTCACCTTTTCTCAGTGTTGATGTGACTGAGCTATAGCACTGTACTAGTGTACAGTATTATGTCACCTTTTCTCAGTGTCCATGTGGCTGAGCTATAGCACTGAACTAGTGTACAGTATTATGTCACCTTTCCTCAGTGCTCATGTGGCTGAGCTATAGCACTGAACTAGTGTACAGTATTATGTCACCTTTTCTCAGTGTCCATGTGACTGAGCTATAGCTCTGTACTAGTGTACAGTATTATGTCACCTTTTCTCAGTGTCCATGTGGCTGAGCTATAGCACTGAACTAGTGTACAGTATTATGTCACCTTTCCTCAGTGCTCATGTGGCTGAGCTATAGCACTGTACTAGTGTACAGTATTATGTCACCTTTTCTCAGTGTCCATGTGACTGAGCTATAGCTCTGTGCTAGTGTATAGTATTATGTCACCTTTTCTCAGTATCCATGTGGCTGAGCTATAGCACTGTACTAGTGTACAGTATTATGTCACCTTTTCTCAGTGTCCATGTGACTGAGCTATAGCTCTGTACTAGTGTACAGTATTATGTCACCTTTTCTCAGTGTCCATGTGGCTGAGCTATAGCACTGAACTAGTGTACAGTATTATGTCACCTTTTCTCAGTGTCCATGTGGCTGAGCTATAGCACTGAACTAGTGTACAGTATTATGTCACCTTTTCTCAGTATCCATGTGACTGAGCTATAGCACTGTACTAGTGTACAGTATTATGTCACCTTTTCTCGGTGTACATGCAACTAAGCTGCAGGGGGCATTAAGAAGTTTTGCAGGCAGATAGGACAGCACACAAAGACCCCTAGTTTGATATTTATTGAACACTCACACGTGCTTTAGTGCAATACATCCCTCCTAAAGATTTCAATTCTAGCTCCTCTTTCTACAGTTTCTAGATGCACAGGTTTTTCTTTTTTTTTTCTAAAAAGAAACAGAAGCCACACATGGCGTTAGCTCTGGCTGTTGATCCTCCTTCATACTACAGCTTTGATAGGAAAGCAGGTGGTGCACACAAATCCTTCCCATCTGACATGATAGAGCAATTCATTCGGAACATCTGGAGATGTGCTCAGATTGCTCTCATCTCGCTGCATACCAAGGCATTAGGAGCACAATAAAACAGGCTTACTGCGTGCACATGATACATGACATATTCTCTGTGGAGGCCGCTGATGACAAACGTTTGCATGCCCCTAATACTTGTGATCGCGGAATTCCTAGATCAGAAATACAAGTATACATTTTCTATTTCATATGGTCTTGCCTGCTGCTGACTGATGCACAGTCATCTGCTAAATTCCAACAAGCAAATACATGCTTTGTGAAAGAAAATCATGGAGGAATAAACAGTTCAGCATCTAATAAATTACAGTCTATCCTTTGTTGTTTTTATGTATTTATTTTCAAGAATGGTTTATTTCCCCTCAATTGTGTTCTTTCTTTTTTTTTATGTGCTTAGAGGGACTGATTGAAATCGGAACCCAACTTGCACACAAAAAAAAAGGGAACGCGACATGTGCGTATTTCCGATTTTATTCAAATCCATGTGGATCTCGTAGAGTCATTTTGAATGTGGGTGTAAGTACACTCTGCCTAAACGTTGCTTGCCGTATGTTACCAGACATAATAGAGTGCAGGAAGCGTACATCCGTGTGTGCAATATCAGGTCACATCAGACCTCAGGCAAAACAAAATTATATTATAAAATAAATTACAAATTCTAAACACTATAGTCATCACCAGGTACAAAGGCTGCACAGTGGTCAGTCTTGCTATCTCACAGCGCAGGGGTTATGGATTCAATTTGTGTGTGACGTTTGTATGTTCTCTCCGTGTTGGCGTGGGTTTTCCTCCGGGTTTTCCCCCGCACTCCAAAAACATGCTGGTAGGTTCATTGGCTGGTGACGAAATTAACCCTATATTTGTGCATGTGTGTCTGTATGATAAGGAATATAGATTGTAAGTTGGTCTGGAAACTGGAAGGCCAGTAATCATTAACGGATAACAAATAGGAAAAGATGAAGTGTAGCTGTCAAAAATACATTGCAGACAAATTGAAAATATGAAGAATTTGGTACATAAGATTAATGTGCAGAATTGCATGACAATCATTAATGACAGAGCGAATGATCAGCATAAATGTGGAAGATGAGAATGTGTCAGCTCACAGTAACAACGATAGCAAGTATTCAGCACATAACTGTGCTTACAGTGTGCTTTCCTGCCTACTAAACCTCTAAATAATTCATCGTCTGTCCCACCTCGATCATGCCCATATAATTATATAACCATTTCCTAAACCCAACAAATAAATAAGGAGTAACACATATCAATATTTTGTTTCCATTTAACATTCTCACTTTCTATTTTTATTACCATCATATATGGTGAAGATATAAAAATGCCCCTAATTAAATGCCTTGGGGGTGTCTAAAAATATATATATTTGCAGGCTTGGAGGTAAAGGCAAAAAAATAAATAAAGTGATATTTGGGTCCGTGATCCAAGATTGGCAGTTCTGCAGTTGAGCTCGTTTGTCCTCTTGTGAGTTACAATCCACAAAAAATATCTTTCTGGTACTAACGAGAACTTATACCTCAAATACTTCACTGTGACTTATCCATTATAAATGACTAGACTGAGAATAAGGCAGTAGAGAACGGCCCCTATTATCAGCCAGTGAGTCGTACACATGCATACCGTACCTTTTACACAGGAGAAGTGGTTGAATCGGCGTGTGCTTCTCCAATTGCTGCTTCATTTCTTGTGAACAAATACCAGGTCCCAAGGCTCAGCTGTATCCTAAATAATACTATACCCAGTGTATCAGGCAGATGATGCAGACTTTTAGACAAGGTGGCAACTCATACAAGAGAATAACCACCTTCTCTATATTTGACACTATCTGCTTTTTGCCTGATACAATGGGTTTGGTAACATTTCGGATACTGTTGTGTCTTGCAACATTGCTTTGTATTTTTAGTTCAAAGGCACTTTCTTATTGGGCTACTATTCTTTATTGGAGTATTGCGTTGGAACCTTCAAATTTTCTTTGCTTTATTTCAGTGAATACCAGCCAGGGTCAAAATAACTTTGGGGATCTAGCCTTCTAGATGGAGTCATTTTGGGTGTGTTTCACCACTTAAAGCAACAATACCAAAATACATTTTTTCTTTAGGCTGCTATTAATGATTTACGATAATGGAATACCATGGCAACCACAGTCACATGGCACATGATGTCGTGAGCAGAGAGTCTTTGGAACGCCCCTCTAAGCTCTGTCTGCTCCGTGACATCCTCCTTTAACCCAGTCTGCCACCACATGACATGCTGAGAGTCAGGGCTGCTACCAGAAATTGCGGGGCCCAGTATAAACGTAACAGGTAGGGCCCCCCTTCTTCCCTCTCTCACCCCATCTTCATTTTTAAATTATTCTCTACCCATTCTCTACAGTCACCCCCCATCCCTGGTTCCATGTAACACCTGCAGTAGTTTACTTACCTCTCTGAGTCTTCTTGCTGTCTCCTTTCGGCTCCTCTCTATTGATACCGCTGTAACGTTATTAATTAATCTTTGTCCAGGACCTGGGGGTCTGGGACTGGAGCAAATAGCGACAGCTTTGGGGCCCCGGCATCTTGGGATCGGAGACAGACATGGTGTCTACAAGGGGGCCGGCTGCCGCATCCTTAATTACACCAGAGGTCTTTCCCCACACCACCTCTCACATCTCAGACGCAGCTTCTGCCTAGAAATGGCGCACGCTATCTTCTTTAATTCACTCGGGGCCTGCACCCCTAATAAATTTGTTTGGGGCAAGGGCTGGTGGGGTCCCACTCTGCTGTTGGGCCCCTTACAGTTGTACTGCCTGTACCCCCCTGATGGTGGCCCTGCTGAGAGCTGTGTAGCAGGATGACTGTGTCTGTCAGCCATTTTTGTTTGCCAACCAGAGAGCTTTTGAAAAGGAGATCATGATATGTAGGAGGATAGCTAAGCATATGATAACATTCATGCTTAAAAGGTACTTAACTAAAACTTAACTGCTTTAATAAAATCATAACAAGGTGGGTTTAATAAACTTAAATGAAATTGAGAAAACAACAGAAGTTTCAAATTTTCAAATCATCCATAAATACATAGGAATGTCTACTATTCTAAATGATGTTTTGGGGGTGTTTATGGTGAGCTGTCCAGGGCCCTCAGACTTGTCATGATCTAAAAAAAATAATAATTGAAAGCTGAAATATACAACTTTGTTTCTTGACTACATGATATTCTCAGAACTTCAATATGAAACAAGTAGTTGGAACATATGGGGACATTTGGGGTCAGGGGCAGGGTGGGCTGGGGGGAAGATGAACTTCCTATCCCCCCCTCCCCCCCCCCCCTCCCGGGTCGGCTCCATGACAGGCTGCCTGCACTTTTTACCAATATAATAAAAATATAAAAAGGTACCAATTTGTCCTAATAAACACAATATAAAATGTACACTGATACACCAAGCAGTTAAAACGTTATTAGCCTTTTCATCAGCACAGAGTAAGATGTAGAAATTTGGTCTGGTGTCAAAGGTTTAAAATACCTTCAGTCCTAAGAGGTTTAAGATTTGTAAGTGTAATTATAACTGCAATTCTAGGATTTGCAAACTTATTTATCACATTTTCTATTTAATAGATTATCTCTCCGATATCTGCTTCTGAGTAAACATATTTCCATTTAATGAAATAAAATCAATTTGTTTATCTTGTGTTTTCCAATGTAACACAGGATGTCATTATAGAAGTAGTGGGCGCAGTGTTTGCAGGCGATAATTGCCAGTGAGAATCTTGGCATGAAGTGTTATCATCATGATTGTTTTATTGATAAGAAAAATGTGAAAATTGCTTAGTATTGATAAAATGAAAAATCGAACCCTAGATCAGCAAGTAACATCTCTGATTCCACTCTTCCCAATAACAATTTGAAAAAATAAATCTAATGTTTAATTATACAAGTCACCGATCTCCAAGGTGACTTCTGAAATCTAGAATAACTTCAGACTTGCCCACTGTCCAAAAATTTCTGGGAGAGTCCCCCGAGCAGGTCTCCCAGATTCTCGGGAGAGCAGGCCATTCTGTTGCATCCTGCCTACTTCCTAGGAGAGTGGGCAGGGCAAAGGGTCTGCATGACACGATTCAGGAAGTCCCGCCCCCTCCGTACTTCACTTTTTCCACTGCCCACTATACAGAATCAAAATGCAATAAAATCATACCGGCCGACTTTCTTCAGCTCCCTTCCGGGAGCCAGCCAGTGGAGGGGGGCGGGACGGCCAAAATCGCGTCATTTTGGCCCCGCCAAACGCCGAGATTCACCGGGAATCGCGGCGTTTGGGATCTAATTCTGCCCACTTCACTAGGAAGTGGGGCACTTCCTAGTGAAGTGGGCAGAATTCGGGAGATTGCCACACTCGCCCGGGAGACTATCGCAAAATGCGGGAGTCTCCCGGACATTCCGGGAGAGTTGGCAAGTATGAATAAAATTGCATTAATTTGAGCAGGTTTAGTCATTGCTGCCAGGTCTGTTTTAATATTGCATCGCAAAACACAAACGCTCCCAACTGCAGCTGCAAATGCTAGTGGGTATTGAAACCAATGAGTACCATTCCCGAAATAATTTCCAGTTCCTATTATTCTGTGTTTGAATTTTTTGCTGAATATACAGCGAACCTCATGATGGAGCTTTTGATAGATAGACTGAGTGGAGTGCATTGATTTACACTACTTAATGTCTCTTCTATGTCTAATGTATACACCCAGCGGCCACTTTATTAGGTACATCTGTACAACTACTTGTTAATCATCATCATTTATTTATATAGCGCCACTAATTCCGCAGAGAACTCACTCACTCCAGTTCCTGCCCAATTGGAACTTACAGTCTAAATTCCCTAACACACACACAGACAGAGAGACAGACTAGGGTCAATTTTGATAGCAGCTAATTAACCTAATTAATGTTTTTAGAGTGTGGGAGGGAACCGAAGCACCTGGAGGAAACCCACGTAAACATAGGGAGAACATACAAATTCCACACAGATAAGGCCGTGGTCGGGAATCAAACTCATGACCCCAGTGTTGTGAGGCAGAAGTGCTAATTACTAAGTCACTGTACTGCCACCACTCAATGCAAATATCAGCTAATCATGTGGCAGCAAAAAAACATGCAGACATGGTCAAGAGGTTCAGTTGTTGTTCAGACCAAACACCAGAATGAGGAAGAAATGTAATCTAAGTGACTTGGACTGTGGAATGATTGTTTGTGCCAAACGGGGTGGCTAGAGTCTCTCAGAAACTACTGATAACCTGGAATTTTCATGCAGAATAGTCTCTACAGTTTACAGAGCATAATTTGTATAACAAAAACCATCCATTGAGCAGCAGTTAATGAGAGAGGTCACAGGAGAATGGCCAGACTGTTTCAAGCTGAAAACAGTGGTATACAAAGAAGCATCTCTGAATGCACAGCACGTCTAACCTTGAAGATCTAGGGGGGTACAGCAGCAGAAGACCACACCGAGTTCCACTGATGTTAGCTAAGAACAGAATACTGTGGCTATAGTGGGCACTGGCTCACCAAAACCGGGCAGGTGAAGATTGGTCGAACATTGCCTGGTCTGACAAATCATGATTTCTGCTGCGAAATACAGTTGGTAGGGTCAGAATATGTGTAAACGATATGAATCTATGGATCAATTGTGGTTGATGGTGGTAGTGCTGACGGTGTATTGTTATGGGGAATGTTATCTTGACATGAGGCCTACCTGAGTGTTGTTGCTGACCATGTGCATCCCTTTATGGCCACAGTCTACCCATCTTCTAATAGCTACTTCCAGCAGGATAAAATGCCATGTCACAAAGCAAACTGCTGATTCTACAAACATGCCAATGATTTCAGTGTACTGCAGTGGCCTCTGCAGTCACCAGATCTCAGTGCAGTGCAGCACCTTTGGGGTGTGTTGGGATAGATGAAATTCCCAGCATGACTGTGCAGCCGGCAAATCGGCAGCTGCATGATGCTATCATGTCACCATGGACCCAAATCTCTCAGGAATACTTCCAGCACCTTGCGGAATCCATACACAAAGAATTCAGACTGTTCTGGGAGCAAGGGGGGGGTCCTACCCAGTACTAGAAAGGCGTACCTAATAAAGTGTCCACTAAGTGTATTTTTTGGGTGGTTAAGCAAGAAAAATACAACTGCTTTAAGGGGAGAATTACAATAAGTATAATCCTTTTTTTTTTTTAAAAAAAAAAAATAATGTATGTGGAATACAAACATCTGAAAGCAGGTTACAGAATGAATGGGGATGTCATGTCAACAACAACAGAGAAATGGACCATGGAGTTCTCGATTACGATGATATGAAGGTCAGCGGGCAGTGCAGTCAGGCTGTGGGAAAGGCCAGTTGAAGACTTGGTGGTACAGAAAGAGGTATTAATAGCAGGAAGAGGGAGGTCATATTGGCACTTCATAGGTCACCTTGAGTACTGTGTACAGTTCTGTATGTCTCAGAGAAAGGCTACTAAGATGGTGCATGTGCTGTACCAACAAACATACCAGGAATGTATGGTGAACAGGGGAGAGAAGAGAAGGGTCAAGTCTGTTAATAGCGTTCAGTGATGCATTATTGTAGAATTTCTAAGATTAAGAAGATTTGTGGATCAAGTGGACACACTTTATTATTGTTTATTTATATATCGCTAAACATATTAGACAGCGCTGTACAGAGGATATGTAGTCACTCACATCAGTCCCTGTCCCATAGCAGCTAAACACTAACACACACACATAAACTAGGGTCCATCTTGTCAGCAGCCAGTTAACCTACCAGCATGTTTTTGGAGTATGGGAGGAAACTCCACACAATAGGGCTGTAGTCGGGATCAAACTCATGGCCCGAATGCACCAACTTGTTAGGTGGAATTGTTGGTTCTTTCCTGCCACCAGATTCTAGTCCTTGTTTTGTGGTTTACTGCAAACTACCGTAGTCTATAATCAGCAACCCCAGGCGTAGAGAAATCTTCCTGCAGTGGCCTTCAGAACTTGCTTAATGACACGCTATGGTTAAACCCTTATCTCAACAGTCTGATAAGATACTTTTATGTAACTACTAGGAACTCTTATAGGAATTTTCTGTAGGATGAGTGAGTCCTTGACAAGGTGGGCTCAGAGGACGAGTGAGAGGGGCAAAACCACGGATTTTGGCAAAGGTAGCAGAGTTACCTGCACTCATTATTTTGCATAATATAATACCAACATATGTTTCGTGATGCAAAGATTTATGTTTGACAGTATAATGTATAGACGTATGTGTCATTTATGATTCGATTCTGTATCGGTATGATGATTGTATTATGATCCCCTAGGTTTGTGAACAGATTGTTGTTTGTGCAACAGATTTACGGCATTGGCCACTGTAGTCTGGGGTGAGAAGAGGTGGACTGGAGTGATGTTAAAATGAAAACATTTACCCTCTCCATTCCCCCATTTGTTCAAATACCTATTTTATTTCTATATAATTGCACTAATCTACCCCATATATATATAGAGGTAGGGATATGCTGGTGAATGGGTGCATTTTTACTGCTTACATGATAAGATAAACGAATGTCCTGTTCTCATACGTGAGATATTTGATATATAATATTGGGGACGCATGGAATTCACGTGTTAGCGTTCAGTTGGATGCCAAATCAACATACGCCCTGATACCTAACCCGATGTTGCCCAACCAGTATATTGAGACACGGTGTGTCACAATATCGGATGTAGAGCTCAAGAATTTAGGTGTCACAGGAGACAATGAGATAAAAATACAATTTGGATGATATGTCGTCATTTAAAAAGAACTTTATATATTTTGTATTGTTAAAGAATGTCATAGGCTTCTAAATGTATGAAATTACTTTGCAATGGTCCTAAAACACACGGGTGGTGGGCCAGCAAGTGAACCAAATAACCAACAAGATTGGGAGTCACCTGACCGGATCCGAACACAATTTTGCATAGAAAATTAAGTGGAATTTTTTAATTTTTGCTGTTCAAAGTGATAACTCAGTATTGTTTGCACGAAATGCCCAGGAAAATCAGGATTTAGATTCTGGTAAACCCAATTTTTGCTAAAAATTCTTAGGGGTAGTTTTATTAAACCTTCTAAAAAGGAAACGGGGTGTTGCTCATAGCAGCCAATCAGATTCTAGCTATCATGTTCTAGAACGTACTAGATCAATGACAGCTAGAATCTGATTGGTTGCTATGGGCAACACCTCCACTTTTCCCTTTAAGCAGGTCTGCAAATTAATCCCACTAGTATTTCACCAAATCCTGAATTTGGCGCTATCCCTACATAATATATCTACGCTTACTGAAATAAACAGAGCAAAATGGAATATTTATAAGTTTGATTTGTTTCTTTAGTGAATATCAACTGATTTGACTCATTCCGGGGATTTTGTGGGCACTCGATAAAACCAGATTGAACAAATACATGGGTTTCCACCTCTGCTGTACATGGATCTGGCTGATAAATAGGCAGCTGAGCTGTGCACCATCCCACATAGAGAAATCCCTGTAAGCTTAAACACACAGACCTGCTCTTTACTAAAAATAAATATAACTTTGCACAGGAAGTTTGTGCAGTAACAGTGAAAACATCTTGAGCTCTTTTTTTTTATTTTATTTTTATTTTAAGTATATTTTCCTTAACTCTATGAGCTCATCCAGAATATTAGTCTGTCCGCTAGAACACAGACTGCACACCAGATATGTGCTGCCTAAAGTGTATATTGAGAACGTGGATGCACTGAGTTATATGGGATGGAGAGAGATATCGGTGTGATTAGGGATTGACTACGCAGCCACAGTACCAAAACACAAGGGGCTCTCCATGCCCCTATGGGCCCCAAAGGCAATGCTACAGGCAAAGAGAAAATGCAAAGGGCCCGAGTTATTAAGCAACGTATCTGCCGATTTTGAGTTTATCGTCCGCAAAATCAGTCCTGCGGGTGCTCAGAACCGGACGACACACAGCTACAGTCAGCTTCGAGCGCAAACGACACTCACTATGGTCTATCGGGGAGAGAACAGGGTAGGGAATGGACGGATGCACATATGTAATGTACCTTAAGGGCGTTCCCACGTCCAAGCCAGACTCGGGCGCACACAGCAATACGCTGGTTTTCTGCCGTATCTCTTGCTCCAGCTAGAGGTCTAGTCCAAGTCCTATTTAAGTCGGTCACGTATGCATGCTATAACATGTGTTTGCAGTCAGGAGCAACTGTGAACATGTCTGTTATGTACAGTAGACATTAAGTGCAACCTAATAAATGATTTTCAAGAAAAAGAACAACATTTTTTAAAAAAAATTCCATGTATAATCATTACTGACTATAAAATTGGCATATATATATTTATTTTTTTCTTTCTATACGTTCTTTTGAGATGTTATATCCCACATAGGTATTGTACGTGCCCTGCAGTGTCTGGTGTAGTACAGCAGAGTAACCTACACCGTAGTCATCACCACACGTATCCAGAGATCCGCTCCTTGTTGACTTCGGGGGTACGCAGAGCCGAGTTACATGCAGATTAAAAAAAACGCACAATGCGCTCAGTATACGTCCCTTAATGACTCAGGCCCTAAATGTCTATTTACTCAAATGGAGTTTTAGTTTGCATATCATTTTTGATAATCCATTTATTACTGTTCATTATTTATGTAGCACCAATCATATTATGCAGCGCTGTACAGAGAAAATGTCCCTGACACATGGCAGCTTCCAGTCTAATTCATATTTGCCTACTCTCCCAGGATTTAATAGAAGCCAATTAAGTGGTGACAGTATCGTCATTAGCTGTCTTGAGGCTGGTAGGGCATGCTGTGACTTGTAGTTCCCCCACAGCTGTTGCATTACAGGCTGCCTACCTTTCTTTTAGTCACATTGGTTAAACATAAGCAGACATTTTTTTCCATGATAATAAACTCTCAGATATATAATTGTACTTTTAATAGCCCTTGTGAAGGATGGTGTCACGTAGGGGACAACGATTGTGAATGGCATTCTCCAGTATATCCCGTTGCCAAACAACCATGTGAGATCAAGTGCCAAGGAGAAAGGGGGGGGACCGGGGCGCAGCTGATCCTATTACAGGTAGTTTACGAAGGAGCGCGTCTTGCCTTGTGAATTTCACTCAACAGCTGCTCTTAGAAAGCTATGTGCCCTGTAGGTCACATCCACAAATTAAAGATCACACGGAAAACTATTCCAAATAGGAACAAGTAGGTTAATTGGAATAACCTTGCAACTTCACTATTTTGAGATTATTACAAACAAACACACATCCCCCAATTATTACTATAATATACAAATGATCAATTTCATATATTTCTACTGCCTTTTGGTGGAAAAACAAGCAAATTGATCTCTTTCTAACCTATGTACTTGTGAGAAGGGGATTTGAGCTGAAGAGATAGTAGAATTAGTTCCCCTTCCTTCCCTATTTACTACAATAGAACTTAAAAAGCAGCTAAAATGATGATTTTTACTTTATTTAAACAATGCTGCTGCGCTTTGTAAAGCAGTTAACAACTATGCTACACAGAAGCTGTTAGCGTTTAAATGAGGTTTATTTAACCACAATTTTATATATACAACGTGTGTTCTTAATAGAGATGGTCACTAACCCCCGTGTTTTGGATCTGGATTACCTTTGTGTTTTGGTTTTGTTTTTGGTTTTGCAAAACCGCCCTTGCGTGTTTTGGTTTTGGTTTTGTTTGGTTTTGTTTTGCAATTTTGTTAAAAAAATCAATGTTTTTGTGCATAAAATAACCTAATTTAGTGCTTCACCTGTTTCTTGGATAAGTAATGTAATTCTAAAGCTCATAAATTAGGAAGAAAACAGTTTAATCCCTGGTAGGCCGTCCTTAATTCTCCACACAAACCTGGTTGTCTTTCTCTTCATCTTTGCCTATTGGCAATGCAGCCATCGTCTTTGGGTGTATATTACACCCTCCACTTGTAGTTGAATAGAAAAAAAGCAGCCTGCATAGACTGTGTAATTAGAAAGTAAAAATAAATGGACCACAGTAGTTTGGTGGCTATCTATGCCCCACCCCCCACCCTCCACTTGTAGTTGAATAGAAAAAAAACAGCCTGCATAGACTGTGGAATTAGAAAGTAAAAATAAATGGACCACGGTAGTTTGGTATCTGTCTACATCAGACCCCCTCTCCACTAGGAGTAAAATATTAAACTATTCAGCCGTTATAGAGTCTAGAATATAAGTAGAAATTGAGAAAGGTAATTTGGTATCTGTCTGCATCATAATCATCAACATCATCATTAGCGCCCTCGTCGTCTACACAAATCTCCCCCTCATCCTCTTCTAATTCAAAAGTGGCAGCCTCAATTGGTGTATCACCGACTACACTCGGGCTGTTCAGGCACACATCAGCAGAACTGCTGAAAGGGCCCTTCTTTATGGGTACATTATCAGAATGCTCACGATTAGACATACCACTGGTGGATGGACTCTCCACAGGGATTGGTGTCATTTGTGAATCAGAGCAAACATTATCCTCTAATGCCTTAATGTTATCTTGCAGCTCGGCTTTGACGCATAACAGTAGTTGTGCACCAATTGTAGGCTCTGTAACTTTTTTGGATCTGCCACTAATAGAGAAAGGTGAAGGCCTCATTCTCTCTTTGCCACTGCGTGTGTAGAATGGCATGTTGGCAATTTTTTTTTTTATCGGCACTTAACTTTTCCTCAGTTACACTCCTTTTTCGCTTCAACACAGTAAAAAAAAATTTGGTGTGTGTTTTTTGGACTGATTTCGAAACACTGTGTAGTTTGACATCACCTTGCCCAGATGACGTACTGGGAACACTACCATCAGGACTGGTGACAGAACCTGGTTTCTCATTCTGCTCATATGTGGACTGCTTTGAATCCATTCTGAGCCCAAAGCACTTGTAGTGACTTTTGACAGCCAGAAATATTTATGCACAATTATGGGGGACACCCCAAAAGCACTGGGGAGTGCTAAAAATTATTTGGTAGATACTGCTGACAGATAGTAATTTTGACAGCCAGAAATATTTAGGCAAAATAATGGGGGACACCGAAAAAGCACTTTGAGTGCCAAATATTGAAAAAAAAAAAAAACTCCTCTATCCTCTCTTCTCTAGCGATTTTTGTTAGCACAATTGGAATCAGAATATTGTATTCTCTGTCCCTGCTCTAATCAACCTGTGACTACACCCTGCTCTCTCACTCTGTGAAATGGCGATGGATTGCTGTGGAGGCGTGTATTTATAATCTTCAAGTATCGCGAGAACCGAGCCCCGAGATCCAACGACGTCACAATGACGTTCGGCCTCAATTTGGATTCCGAGCGGGCGGGAGAGTACCAAGAAAGCTCGGCTCGGTACTCGGATACCCAAAGTTCGGGTGGGTTCTGTTCTCGGGGAACCGAGCCCGCCCATCTATAGTTCTTAAAGCCTGGTAGACGCACATTAATGCTTATAGGACAATAAATAATGTAAGCTAATGGACCTGTGCTCACACACTTTCTGAGGAGTATTTGCATTGATTCGCCCCCACTTTATGTCAATATCAACATTGCCTGCAGTATTTACTAACGTTAACGCTGGATGCAATGTAGTGCAGGTCTATGGGAGCACTCAGGAACTATAGTAAATTAACCTGCAGGGAGGGGTTGAGAACATGCTTCTAATGCATAGGCAAAACGAGGTGGGGGGGGGGGGGGGGTTCCTAGTGCCTGGAAACCCCCTCCAAGCCTAGGGCACTGTATAATAGAGGTGGCTGGACCCTGCTCCCGCTTCACGCAGCTCTGCTTGAAAAGCGAGAGCTGCGTGTACCTAACAGTAGTGCACGCAGCATTGGCCATGTATATTATGGGGATAGGAAGAGTTGGAGAGCAGCCAAGCACTGTCTAAAATTATAGCTATGCCCCCATGCATGCTGGTCACGCCCACTGGCGGCGTGGTGTGGAAACCCCCCTCTACAAATCCTGCGTTTGCCCCTGTAATGCTGTGGTAAAGGATAAAGTATAAGGTATTACCTGCTACCTACTCCTCTAATTCCCTTAGACAACTAACATAAATATTGAGATTAGTGTATTATTCACTATACTGTACATAATACCACTTTTATTATTATTTTATCGGCAAGCAAGGTACAAGTCATCAATTTAGACCAAGACAGCAACACCTTTTGGTTTTCTATTAATGAATTCTTATATATTTCTTCCCCAAATACTCTGCTGCCTGAATCTTGCCTATAGAACACCATGTTTTATTTGATTTAATCTGACAGTTTCCTTTAAAAAATAAGCAGTTTTAGAGCTGTTTATCTCTGCTGGCAAACTGCACTTTGTATTTTGCAGTAAATGCTTCCAACCGTAATAATCAGGCTGTTTTAGGAAAGAAAAATAAAATGAAAAAAACCCAACAGTCCAGAAATCTTGTGAGGTTGGTTACTTTATTTAATGTACCATTGCACATAAAATAGGAACCTGGGTTCCGCTAAGTACTGACAAACAGGAGAACTAGTCAGTTCCCGGCTGCTTCTGGAAAATAACATTTATTGTGGAATATCAATGTATGCTTAATTGCTAGGTTGTTTTGTGTTCGTACTTCGGCAAATCAAGGGAATTTACTATTCGGTTAGAGCAAAAGCCTAAACATTAGAATGATCAGAAAATAAACGATAGCAAAGGAAAAGACATGATGGAAAATGAGGTCTTTATGGCAGTAAAATAAAAGCCCAGATGGACTTCCACTGGCAGGGCCTGATTAAGGGTTCAGGCTATCCTAAGCTAATACGCCCATAGCCGACCCTCAATTTGTCCTTAATTTAAGATATGTCTTCCTTCACCCCCCCTCCCCAAGGTTTATGCTCTTGTGTTTTTGAACTCAGTTCCGCTTGGCTTTTTAAAAATTGTAAAAGGGAATCTGCGATCAGTGTCACTCATTTAGCTTTCATTAAAATCAGAACTGAATAGCAGAACGGAGGTGTGATTACTGACGGTGAAGGTGGAGAGGGGGCTGTCACACCACCTACGCCTGTCGCCATCCTTGTCTCTCCTATTCGCTTATCCCCAACGCCTGCCCAAGGATGACTCATTGTCTTCAGCCTTTACCATGGGAATACATCGAGATTAAAACCTTACTACAATTTCTTTCATGTTTTCTTTTTACTTTGGCTGAACAACTATTCTCTAATTACCTATCCCTATCACAATTTGCACCCCTAAAAATGTTGCGCCTCCCTTCAAATGCCTTGCACCATAGGCTTGAGCCTAGTCAGCCTATTGAATAATCAGTCCCTGTCTCCTGAAAGGAAATATATTATCGTTTGTTACCAAAGAAAAACAAACACTGAGAAAATATTGGCAAATATTCTTGATCATGGTTGTATTATTGTGCAAGAAGGATCTTAGAGTATTTATAACAAAGGTGGATGTGGTTTATCATCCATTGACATAACCAGTTTCATTAGCACAACAGTCAGTTTTAAAACCTTGATTTTGTAAACACTGTCATGAATGACTGTGTATGTAATGATCTTCCGCTCACCTCCCTTTTTCTACGTTTGGTGTCCCCAGGATGTTACAACAGTTGAATCACTTGATTAACTTGAGTCTTAAATAATATTTTAGGAGCTGTACACCATGTCAAACTTGTTCTACCAGTTGTCATCTGCAAGCTAATTACTAGTCTTATAAAACTGCAAATATGTGTTTGTGAATTAATTCACATAGATGTGGCTCAGAGGAACTCTGTGTCCAGCTACGGGTTAAAACTTGAATCTAAATTAATATATCCCTTTGATTGTTTGTGAACTCCTCTGTTCTCTGCATGAGGTGTTTATGGATAAGAAAGCCCAGACACGTAGCTACAGAGGAGTTCCCAGTGTCACTTTATAGCACGGGTCATAAAAGCTGAGTTCTTAGAAATCTCTCTTTATGGTTACAACAATAAGTTCTGTGATCTCCAGACACCTCAACGGGGGCGGCGAGGGGACAAAGCAGCTCGAATAAGTGTAAACGAAGGGAAATAAGGACACAGGAAAATTTAATATCATATTTTCTCAAATATCATACTTACAGGAGTCATGTTTGGTATGCAAACGAAGGGGAAATTGTTGTATGGAGGTAAAATCATCCTTGTAGGACATTCTGGTGAGACGCTAGGCCAGTGTAAAGAAAACCTGACTTGAAAGGCGTTTGCAACGAGTTCATAAACAACTAATTTGTATTTATGCAGACTTACTAGTCCTGACATTACAGTGGAAAGGGGCTGTGGGTTCCTTTTTTGGGAGTCAATTTGATATTGACAAGAGCTGCTTTATTTCATGCCTCTCCCAGTAGGCAGAAACTGATCATTTGTAAGTTATCATTTCTGTTGTTTTATTCCTTTTTATTTTACAATAAACTATTGTAATATATCTGATATTGTAATATACAGACCATGGGGTAAATGTATTAACTTACGATTTTTCAACTCGCCGCTATTCAGCAAGTTTGCAGTGAAGCTTTAAAGTGGCAGTGGCTTTAAATTTTCACTGCAAAGTCGCCGAATAGCGACGAGTTGAAACATCAGAAGTTAATGCATTTATTCCCAGGTGGTTGTTTTTGATTAACCCTTTCGATCGTGACACCAAATTTTGGTGCATGCTTTTTTTGTTGCAGTCAGATTGAAGTCAAATTAGAACTAAGTGTAATATTATACACTGTTTCCTATATTTTTATATACGTCATCCCCTGATGCAAAATTCATATATAGTAGATTGCTTTCAGTAGCAGTAGCAATTTTCGCCCATTTTTGCATTGCATATAGCCCCAAGATATCAACATTTCCATACAATATCCATGGTGTATCCATCATAGATACTGCAATGAAGGCATTAATTGGACACTACATCCTCCACAAGGCAAGATCCTGGACAGGGTCATACCAGAATCAAATTGTATTATAAATCCCTCTCATCAATCTTAAATTGTACCTGTCACCTACATACACAGCAGAGGAGAAGCAGCCAAATTGTGGGTTAAAACATTTGTGCATTATTGTGACTGGATCACTGATAAATAACTTCTGGTATAAATTTATTTAAAGGAAATAGAGCAGGGTGCTTATTTATATAATTGCACATGCACTTATTTTTTATATTGTGTATATTTTGGTAAGGAAAATCTTTAATTTCTGAGACCAGGGGAAGAAATTAGTTTCTTGTTTAACCTTGCTAGAGGAGATGCATTATTTCTTAAAGTATATATCTGATACAATAAGCCTTTGTGAATGGAAGTCTTTTGTGTATTTTGATGTGGGGAAGTGGCTTGTTTGGGGTTTGTACCTTTCTTTGGGAATATGTATTCAGGACTGTCTGAAGAGGGGCCCCATGCTAATTAGATCTTTTGATGCATGAAGGTCTAACATTGAAGGGAGGAATTTTTAATTAAGACTGACTCCTAGAATCTCTGCATCTGAAAACCAGATGCAGGTCATAGCATCTCTAGAATTTCATATATAAGTGTAAATATTGTTGGCTTTGCAATGCATGTAAATCCATGTTTATGTAAACACATTGCATCCTAATTTTATAAATAGCTTGTGTCCAAATCAGTATAAGAAACACTGTCTTGTACACTGAAATGTTCTTCTTGTTTCATCTGACCTGATCACTGTGACCTTAAACCAGTGTGAGAGCAAATAAACACCACTTTCTTCAAAGACCTGCTTGAAAACATCTTCAATATTGCTGTATTCCTGTGACCTGCAGATTAGACCCTAAATCTGATCCGTTCTCTGGCTGTTTCTGAGGTTGGACCCAGCTTTTCCGGTACCACCGCTCTGCCTGCAGCCCTGGTCAGTGTGATAGGCCAGGGGGGGGATCCATCCACAGCATCCCTGATCTATAGTAAGAGGTCAGGAGTAGCAGTCCAGGTACACTAGCAACAAGGTACACTCGCAGCGTCAGTTACCCAGAAGAAACCCGGTTCTGGATGCCGGTAAGGAGTGGTGGCAGCCTTTGTAAGCCCCTACTGCTGCAAAAGGGCACATTTGGGATAACAAAAGGGAACGGTGGCAAAGTAAGCCCAGCCGGTTCCCAGCAGCAACAGACAGAGTGGCATAGGCGGTCAATCCTGTCACAGTCATATTTTAGTGATGTCACTGGTTCCTATTGAAATGATTGGCTGCATTTTCATGAATATTGGTCCAGCCCACAAATTGTCTACCTCCACTGTGTGTACACGTTAATTATACAGTTAGTCAGTATTCCAGACATGTCTGGAACAAATCTTAGAAAGCTATTACTATCTATGGAATCAGGGACTATTGGTGGACTGTTTAATAAACTAAATCAGACCTGCCTGTAGGAATTTATTTCTTTAATAGCCAGGTTATTATAACCTATGTTCCATTTCTCAGTATTTACATTTTCTCTAGTTTCTTCCGCCCAGTGGCTTCATTCACCATTTTGCATTCTTTACAAAGTACACCAAAGTAATTATTTGGTATTATTCAATATGATCGAGGGGGTTCCTGCTTGGGGTAACATCAAAGATGCCCTACAATAATTACATCTTAGCCCTCTCTATCTCCATTGTTGCAAAACCTCAGGGAGACATGGCAGCTGTATTTGATTAGAACATGATTTCGGTGAGGGTATTGCTGTGCTTCACATTTTAGGTGTGCTTTACCTTAGGCAAAAAAAAAAAAAATCATGCATTGTAAATGTCCTCTCCCTCGATCTGTTATATATTTGAGAAACAGGACCTATGATACAATTACTGATTCCATAATAAGCTCCCACAGTAGAATTTACTGCTGTACCAGAAATGTTCTTCCAGGAAGGTCAAAAGTCCACCAGAGAGATTCAAGTATCCACAGGGAGTGATAGTGACTGGAGATATCATAGATTTCTCTGGCATTAATCTAATTACCAGCACATACTGTTGTCCCCATAATTCATCATAAGGATGGCATTACCTGTCTTTTTAATGGGATCCAGCCTCTCCGACCTCTCTGGATCAAGCTCTATCATCATCTATTTATTTATATAGCTCCACTAATTCCGCAGCCCTGTTCAGAGAACTCATTCACATCAGTCCCTGCCCCATTGGAGCTTACAATCTAAATTCCCCAACACACAGATCGAGAGAGACTAAGGGCAATTTAATAGCAGCCAATTAACCTATCAGCATGTTTTTGGAGTTTAAGAGGAAACACCCGGAGAAAACCCATGCAAACATGGGGAGAACATACAAACTCCACACAGATAAGGCCATGGTCGGGAATCGAACTCATGACCCCAGTGCTGTGAGGCAGAAGTGCTAACCACTGAGCCACCGTGCTGCCCAGATCTATGTACATAGCTCTTTCTCCATCAGCGTTAGGCTGTCAGTGAACAGAAGAAAAGTCTTCTAAGAGGTAGGGGTCAAAGCCGGGGCTCCCAAAGCAGCCCTAGTATGCTACATAACAGCAGAGTTTCACTATGCCTCCCTGCGATTTGCGGTGATGCATATTGATTGTCACCACATGTTACTCATAAATAGTCCCCTGGATATGAATTGTATATGAACCTTCTGCTCGAAGGCTAATAAATGCCAATCCCAGATCAGGTGATTATTAAAAACAAAGAGACAAAACTAATAAAAGATCATATCACAGTGCAGCGTTTCCCAAACATAAGAAACCAGAGTGAGAAACATCTCCCCTTCAAGATTTTAACAGCTGCAGCTCAACAATGCAATATATCGATTAAGTACCTATACTCTACATGCAAATACTGTATATCCTTGCACCCAGAAGCACCTTTGATAAATTATACATCTGCAAATTACGCCCTGTCTGGATGGATAAGCTACATGTTTTTAATGTGCCCTGTGTCATCGATGCGACCCATCAGCCTCAAATTGACAAAGAGACAAGAAGTGAAACAGGATCCTCAAACCAACCCTGATCATGAAAGAACCCATCGACAGTGTTTAATCCGATAGGACTAGCTAAGTCAACCCAGGTTAGGAAAAAAATATTGCTATTGTTAAACAATTATTAGCTCACTCCTGTTTGAAGCCTGTGTCTCAGAAGTCTGAACACATCGGCGTAAAATACAAAGACGTTCGCACAAAGGCACAATGAAAGAAGAACGGTCAAACGGGATCACCCGGCACGCTTCAAATATTAATACATGAAATCCCAGCAGCCGCCCTCGCAGCTATTCATCTGATTAGACCTGACAGTACAGAGGATGGAAGGGGGATGTGAAAAGTAGTGGGAAAGTGACTGGCTAAATAGTGGTTCTAGATTCTAAGTGATGTAAAAACAGAGACGATGTTATAGATGTATAACAAAAATTGACTTATTTCCATTACTCTCAGTGCGGAGCCCTTTTCATGGACCAAAGTTTATAGTCCCTGTGTTCACCTCTTGTATGGAATCTGTAGCCCATATTGGCACTGCAGCTGGAAATGGGCTGGTTGCGTCGGCATAGTCAGCTTACTGACCAAGATGTATCGTTTGTTTGGCGTTTAATCGGATCGAGAGGTCTCGGCAACCAGCAGATGATTTCATCCGCAGTTGAATAATTTGACATTTCTGTCTCACAGCACATAACTCTCGCGGGAACACTTATTTTAATTATCAGGTTTTCTGCAAAAATTAAATAGACACATTAAATTTAAGAAATGTGTTTAATGAGTTAAGCTAATTAGGCAAGCAATAATACCCTAAGAGCAAGGCGATACTCGACAGTTATGGCTGGAGGAGTTGGAGGTCCGAAGGTAAAGGTTACTAAGCAAGGACCCTGGTTCAGGAAAATCAGCAGGTCCTCTCCACACAGCTCCTTCCCCAGGGTGCTGCTTTCTGGTAGAGATATTACTGCACTCTTGGCGTGGCCGAGCCTGGCATGGACAGGCGGCTAACATGGGATACATTACACAAAGTGACACCAGTGGCAGAACTACCACCAATACAGGAGGTGTAGCAGCCACAGGCCAAAAGGGAAGATGGCTTGGCAATGCAGGAAGTTGGAGAGGCATTGCCATACCTTCCTCGATAACTTTGCTATAGGATTCCGCCCCTGAGGGCCACAGTTCCTGTGTTTGCCTGTAACGAGGCACTGAGGAAATCCCACACTGCCTTTAGATAACCTTGGCGGGGTACAACAGCAGTCCTTGTTGTCAAGCTAACTGTGTGTCACTGTACAATGGATTCCCAGAGTGGCGGCAACACAAGTTCACAGCCCCTAACCTGAAGCGGAATCAGTGCCATCTATGGGAGGCAAATCGGAGCTACAGGAAGTGACCGTGGTTGTGCAGCACGTTCTGAGGGGTGCACGAAAAACAGCTTTGCATACAATACCATCTGTTAAGCATACAATTATTATTATTATTATTATCATTTATTTGTTAGGCGCCACAAGGTATCCGCAGCGCCGCACACAGTACTAACAGTAGACTATACAGGGTGAAACCATACAGAACAATGAACAAAAAGTACCAATACTTCAGAAACTCCGGCCAGTCATATGCAGTAAAGACGGAGCGGAAGAACAGGTGTGGAGACAGGAGGGGAGGGGGCCCTGCTCATACGAGCTTACATCCTAAGGGAGGGTAAACAGACCAGGCACAAGAGGAGCCAGTTGAGGCAAGAGGAGAGAAGGGAGGACGAGCTAAAGGAAGGAGATGGGGGTTAAGTAGATGGTTGGTAGGCTTTGAGGAAGAGGTGAGTTTTGAGTGCACGTTTGAAGGAGCACAGAGTAGGAGAGAGACGGATGGAACGAGGGAGGTCGTTCCAGAGAAGGGGGGCTGCATGGGAAAAGTCTTGGATTCTGGAGTGGGAAGAGGTGATAAGAGTGGAGGAGAGGCGGCGGTCGTTGGCCGTGCGCAGGGAGCGGGCAGGAGTGTGAATGGAGAGGAGGTTAGAGATATAAGGGGCAGTAGACTGGGAGAGAGCCTTGTAAGTGGTGGTGAGGAGTTTGAAAAGGATTCGGTAGGGGAACGGGAGCCAGTGTAAGACAAGGCAGAGAGGGGAGGCAGAGGATGTTTAATATAAATGTTAAAGTGTAGAGAGCCTTTAATATTAAATTGGAGCTTCTCATGACGGTCACCATCCCATAGAGGGTTCTCTCCCTGGAGCCTCCAGATAATCAGCGCACCTTTTCATGGGGTGGTGCAGTGACACTGCTGCCAAGGAGAACTGACCTCTTACACCCAGTACTCCTTACCCTGTAATAAAATCACCAGTCACAGGGGGCTCAGAATCTACAACACTCTGCAGGCAATGGCTATAGTTCCTGATTGTTATGTTCAAGGTTCTACCGACTTACAGTATATGCACTTAGAACAGGGTTTCTCAACCTTTACCTTTCCAGGTAATCGTGTTACATCTAGAAGTACCCTTTGAATTCATCATTGCACACAAAGTATCCACTTACATCTATAAATGTTTACAAAGTATCCCTTATCTATTGTATACAAAATACCCCTTACGTCTGTAAATGTTTACTAAGGCAGGGTACATAGTGGAGCATTTATGTCCAATAATAGGGCAAATCAGTCGACATACGACCGTTTGGTCGGAAGTCAGGTTAGTGTGTATAGTGACATGATGGTCTAAAGTCGTCCCAAAGTGCCGATCATCGTTTCATTTGGTTGGTCGTACTGTTTAATATCTTTTGACCAATCACTGACTGATCATGTAGTGTGTATGCACTCATGCTCACGATCTCCATAGAGTTTACAGAGTCGTGGTCTTTTCAGTCGATGCTAGCGATGAATGTCCCGGTGAATAAATGTAGAGAGTGATCTAGAAGGAATAATTCATTTGTTCGTTCTGAGACAGAATGTTCAGTTTTAGAGTCGCAGAAGCCAACGAAATTCGTTAGGACATGTGGATATCTATAACAAGGGGGTTTGAATCAGTGTGACAAGAATGAATGAATATTGTGCTGTCATTCTCTGAAGACTAGAGGACCAGATGAAGAGCACAGATCTGAAGGTAAAACGTGTCAGTGTGTATGGATGAGTCGTCAGACTGATCGCACCTTGAGTCATAGGTACAATCGTTTGAGATAACAGGTCGGTCGGAAAATTCTTCAGTGTGTACCTAGCAGCCTAAGTACTCTTTACATTATTCATTGCACAAAGCATAAATGTAAGTGATTCTGCCACTTCAACATCATCACCTTTAATTTATATAGCGCCACCAATTCTGCAGTGCTGTACAGAGAATATTTGTCATTCACATCAGTCTCTCCCCCACAGGAGGGGACACACACACACACAGATTAGTGTTACTTTATCAGCAGCTAATTAACCTACTAGTATGTTTTTGGAATGTGGGAGGAAACCAGAGCATCCGGAGGAAACCCACACAAACACAAGGAGAACACACAAACTCCACACAGATAAGACCAACGGTCGGGAATTGAACTTATGACCCCAGGCTAACCACTGAGCCACTGTGACCTGATTATATTTTTTCAGTGTTGCAAAATGTGTCTGTGTTTCAGGGTCCCAATTGCGGCTGATTCTGCATCAGCCCCAAAGTACTTCTAGAAATGTTTGCTAGTTATCCCATCTTTAACTCATAACTATAACTCATCGTACACAAACATCTAGAAATGTTTACTATGTATCCTTACCTATCCATTTATTGTATTCACTCACATAGCGAAGTGCAGTAATAACTGTAAATATAATATTTATTATTATTATTATTTTATCCTTTATGTAATGAGCGCCGTTTAGATTGACCTTTGCAGATAGCTCTGAGTTTCCTGACTAGCGTAAACATGTAAATAGCTTATATTGTATATCCGATGCGCCAGTCTGTAAAACACATCTCAAGCTAGTTGCAGTATTGTATCAAATGATGATTTTCTTGTTATTAATGAACGTATAACATGGTATCACACACATTTGTCTTTCATCTGAAGCCCTGGCGTTTCCCTGCGGAGACTTACAGCCTATAGGAAAGAGACAGAAATAGATGCATAATGTCACTACAGGAAGATGCGAGTCTGCTATGTGCACACATCAAGGGGAAAATAAATCAAGGTATCTTTTCACACCTCAATCATTACTCAATTCTTTGACTCCACAGGCATAACAAGAGCCCCGCGGCCCTTTAGACGCAGCTTCTATCGGTTAGGGACAATGCTATGCCAAGGCTTCAATATCCTTGTAGTACTGTGGTATTTTCAGATGCTTTAAATAGTGACCTGTATGACACTTTCCCAGCATGCCTGGTTCAGGACTCTGTGGGGATCCTTTGCAAATTAGGAATGGATTTAAGTTCTCTTAGCTTCTGGCAAGGCATAACATATATACTTTGTGTCATCGAGGGCATCTGCTCTATTTATAGATATGGAACTATCTCAACTGTTATAGCTCAGCCTTGATGCTCCATTTCTGTGTCTTCTCTCTCTAAGTCACGCCAGCAGGCGCTAGTTTAACAAATTACACTGCGCATCACACTGCCTGAGCAACAAGTTATTTTGAAAACCGTGCACTGTGTTTTCAGCAGTATCTATGTTGCCCAATAGGAGGGAGGTTCATTTGCTAGCAGAGACAGAGTGACTGGCAGCCTGACGAACTTGTTTTTCAGAAATACACTGTGTGGATTGGTGGATTCATACAAAGGGCAGGGACAGTGATGTCACAGCAACTCAAATGACTGCAGTCTCAGCTTTTTAACCTGTATCATGAGACTGTTCAAAAGATTCCAGAGGAGCTTCAGTCGTCTATAATGGAAGAAGCAGGTAATATTATATTTTTTTAACAGAGCTATAGTTTAATATCACTGAACAATGTACTTTACCTCCATGGTTTATATCGGAAAATTCCAATTTTGAGGTTTAGTGTTTCTTTAAAACATAAAGACATGTCCGTCATTTGAGGTGACACAGATTTTTTTAGAGCGCAAACAGGCTGCACGTGCATCTGCTTGTGGGCAACTAAACTAAGGTTTTCGTGGGTAGGTCATGCACAGCTCAAGGCAAGTGTTTGACATGTATTTCAATACAATGGAAATCTTGGGACATTGGATATGGGTATTAGATATCACTGATATTATATACGTGGTGTAGACAAAAATGCTCTAGTCATTGCTGGTTGCTGAGATACATTAGATTAAATACCAGAATCACAAAGCATTGTGTGTTCTGTGTAGAATTCTAGAGCCACTCCCGGCACATCTGCCTATTAACGTGACAGTTCCCATGACTTGTGAGCGAAGGCAACGTCTGGAAATGAGAATTGAGCGATGTGGGTGGACAAGACGATTCGCCTCATTTACATATGGAGTGTTCTATTTTCCTGTAGTCTCAGAGTACAGGGAGAATAGAACGTGATGAAATGTGATCCTTTCTTCTACAATATATGCATTTTAGCAGTGGGAAAAAATTTAATTGGTAGATAATTAAAACATGGTAAGAGCGCAATAAATGCAACTGCTCAGAACAAAAAATACACTGCACAATACTAAACTAATCTGTGTATCATCTAATAGGCTTCAGTCTGGTGCCTGATAGACAATTAAGCTAACAGTCTGCCTGGTTGTTATAAGCTAAATGTAATTTCAAATGACTATATGTGGGTGCAATTCTCTGGACATATGTATAAATATATATATGTATATATATATTCAACAAGATCACTTTATCATTTTATCCAACTTCAATTATATTTATTTTGTAGCATTTGTATTTTCCTGTAGCCTTATGTAGCCTCTGTAGCTATTTTACTACAACATACAATTCAGTTATCATCCACATTCTATCAGTTTAAATGAGACGTACTATAACAATACAATATTTATAAAAAACTATGTCTGGTTTCCTAAATGTGTACCAAATCATGTCATTATTGTTATGAGTTTCTTGTATTGATTTTTCTTTAGAGGAATCATGAGAACTATTTAGCTATACAGTTTATTTAATCGCAGCATATTCTCACGTTATCTCCCGCACACTGCCTGCCTTCTGCTCACCCACCTGCACTATAATAATGCAATGACAGCCCTTTCTGCAATGTATCTACTCAGACCTGGAAGAATTGGTTCTCAACATCTGGGGCTTCCAGGCACAAAGAGATAGCGATGCTTGATTGCCAAGCTTGTATATGGAAACCTTGTTTATGGTGGTCGGGTGAATATGTCATATTGAAAGCACAGTTCTTTTTGTTACTCTTAGGCAGTAAAAAGTAAGTTAAGGGTTTAAACTGCCCCCTCCCCAAAAAAGAGCTTTCATAATCCCAAAGTAGCTGCCTCTTTTACCAACCCCTTATCTTAGCCCCAAGCATGATGTGTGACAAATGGGCTTATTTGCCCAACCTCTCCTACAGAGGAATAGGTAACAACCCAAGGAGTCTGCAGGTACAGGCTGCAGACAAGGTTAAATTTCCTCTTGGTCTCCAGCACACAAACACACAGGTGCACAACAGGGGTGTAATTGGTTGGTTATTTTCTTTCATTGGTTTCTAGTACTTGGGTGGAGGATAAAACAGTGTCTGTTCCTGTAGTCGGGGAGACTGATGCCCGCAAGTTGGCCGGTGACTAGGCAGATGAACTGTGTCTAGCTAGAGAGAGGGTCTCCTGGTGTTATCCTGATAATAGTCTGCTTTGGTATTTGTGACGTGAACAATGAAAAGCACCGTTTTTTTCCCAAGTAAGATGTTGTCTGTGTCTGTTATCTGCCGGGTGTCAGTATCACAGATGGTATAACGTGTTGGGGGCACAGGCTGGTATGGTGTATGGGGACAAAGTTTGGTGTATAGTGTGAAGGCACAGGCTGGTATGTTGTGTTTGGGTACAGGTTGTTATAAGGCTGGGTATAGTAAACTGATAAATTTGGCTGTAGATTATATAATATGTCCGACAATTGTGTGCTAGTTATTCGTTATATTACTATGCAGTGTAATGCATGAAGGGACAAGCGTTTTGAAAAACAATTTTATACTTGGCCATAACAGGGTAACTTCCGCTACTATAAATTAAGTATAATGTGAGCTCCCTACAACCTCTCTAAACCATGGAGCAGCAAAATTGAAAAAATTACTTTAAAAGTCCTTGGCAAAGGCCGTTTACTGGAGGCTTCATGTGTTCGCCCCAAGTCTTTGGAACTCTGCGACCTAACAAAAACTTCAGTAGTCAATGGTCTATTTGCACTTAGGTACTCCAGCTCAGTTCTGTAGGCCAACAATACTTAGGTCAAGAGATGATCCTAATATTTTATTTGTGTTTGTAATTTGATGGATTTTGGGTGTCAAATTAATTTGCACATCCAGAAACATGAAGTACTCTCATTGGGCCTGATTCATGATCGGACGCTACTTGCTCTCAAGTTGCGTTTTAAAGAAGAGCACAGAACTTGAGCGTAGCTTCATCTATATTAAAACTGAAGCAGATCTCAAAATGTGTTTTGATTTGAATCTTGTGTACTAAACGGTAGTTGCTTTATGTAGACAGAGCAGAGTTCATTATACACACAAGCGTATGTGCAATATAAAGTCACAGAATTTATACAAAAAATATTCTATTATGAAATAATTGAACAACTATAAACAGTATAATCATTAATATGAATATGGATTTTGAAAAATAATGTTTTATTTATGTATACATTCAATGCATAAATCAAAATGTTTTCAATGCTATTTGCACATGTAATGCGTTTTTATAGTCTATTTTACTTGCATATATATGTTCTGTGATAGATAGTGGCACGCATATGTGTAGTTTTTAAAACAAATACTATGCCATGACGGTCATCACTGTCAGTTGGCACTTACACCTGTAGCTGGTGCAAGTGATACAGCTGAAACTAAGTGTACTTATGATAAACCCAGGATGTGAATTAGCTGCATCAGAGTGCACCCAGCACATGCTTACTGTACATTGCCTATGTTAGGCCAACTCTTCCCTCCCCCGTTTTGAACCCTAGTCGTAGGCTGTCGTAAGTGTCATTTACGTACTAACATGAATTGCATGCATTTGTATTCATTGGCCTAAAGTCTGTTTCTGAGCATACGCAGAGCTATTTCACGTGAGATACGCTATGCAAATGGATGAACATCCAAGCATGAATCAGGCCCATAATTCTCTATGGTAAAAATATTTTTTCTACATACCAACTTTGCTACCATCCTCTTAGTTGTTGTTTCCCTCCTCCTTTCTTTATGTATGGTCAAGACCATGTTCCTCTATAGGCACTCCCATCTAGATGCAATTTATTCACTCCTGTTACACGCCAATGGCCATGAATCTTTAACTCTTTATATGTGTGCCTAATATTTGCCAGCACATCAGGTGTGTTTGCTACGCTAAAAAGCTAAACATTATTCTGTCGGGCTTCCTTCATTTTGGCCTTTGCTATTCTTTCTTATCTTGTTTGTTTTCCACTTGCTGTGATCTTGTCTGACTATTTAAGACTTTGGGATATATTTACTAAACTGTGGGTTTGAAAAAGTTTAGATGTTGCCTATAGCAACCAATCAGATTCTAGCTGTCATTTTGTAGATTGTGCTAAATAAATTATAACTAGAATCTGATTGGTTGCTATAATCAACATTTCCACTTTTTCAAACTCGCAGTTTAGTAAATATAGCCCTTTGTCCTTTGCCATCTGCCCCTAACCCTTGGACATTCAGCTGACCATATCTCTTGTCAGCCTCATCATCATCATCATCATTTATTTATATAGCGCCACTGATTCCACAGCGCTGTACATAGAACTCATTCACATCAGTCCCTGCCCCATTGGAGCATACAGTCTAATCCTAAAGAGGACCGCAAACTTGAAGGCCAAAACTCGTGGCAGGGCCTCTGGTAAATCCAGAGTGCCCAATAAACTTTCCCCAGAGCCCTACAACTAAAGCCACTAACTTTGAAGGGTCTACAACCTCTTTATTTTTGATTCTCCCTTCTTCCAAACTTAGGGGATATATGCTAAGTGAGAACACATAAATTGGAACAACATAAACAATTTTAAGTTGCGGGCCCCAAATTCATTGTTTCAACAACTCAGACACAATTAAACAATTAAAACGAATGCATTGTTTAAAATAGAACTTAACCATTTGCTCAAATTCATTTGAGCACAGAAATGCGTGAGGTCACTTTTCTCTTTCGGTTTCATTTGCAGTAGTGATTTATAGAGAGGACCAACCTGTCATGTAAGAAACGCCAACATGCCTCTCAATGGGACAAAGATAAAATGCATTTTACCTGAAGGCTGATGTTGCCCCCCTCCATTGTTATATAAATCCCATGGAAAGTGTTTCAGCCGCTATTTGTAATTCCCATTTGTCACTGTGTGACGTGGTGAAACGCGCTTTGAGCCTTGCGGACATTTCCTTCTGAATTTTTTCCGTTCATTTTTTAGTTTTCTCTTCTTCCCTTCTTTCTTTCTCCGTTGTACACATTGTTTGCAAAGTGAGGTCGGAGGTGAGGAATAATTACCCGAAAACTGCAAAGATAATCAAACAATTTATAAGTGAAATTAATAGAACGGCAAAAAACTTTTTCCCATCTCAGTTACACAAATATTAATGATTATTAATATGTATTAAAGCATTAAAATGATTTTGTACTATAATATTCCTTACAATGTGTTTATAGGTCACTTATTCGGAAGAAAACAAGATTACTGCAAAAAAAAAATTTTGTATTTCTTGGCAAATCCAGGAAAATATTCTACAGCTTTCGGGGGAATTATTGCATTTAAATTTATAGATTATGTTTAGTTTTTGCTTGACTAGCAAGCTGTACCCCAGTTCTCATGCATGCTAAATTATTATTACTTACACAGTCAGAGGTGTGTCATGCCATTGTACTGCCTGAGGGAGTAACTGAAATTATACCCTTGTAATCCCTTACACAATAAACCTTTGTATATGAGTTGTATGCATGCAAAATGGCAAATATTGCAATTTCTAAGCATTATTAGCTCTAAACGCAAAATTAGATTTTTGAATCAAGGAAATTGGAACTTTCTAAATAAATTCCCCTAATTTTGCTGCTCACAAGTCTGACAAAGCCGCCTCAGATTACCTCATGAGAGGCACATTCCTGCGCACAGTGGAGGCTGCCATTTTTGTTGGAAATATAATCGTGAGAATGCAACCATAATGTGTCCCAGGGACGTGACTGTTCTGGGAATTGATAGGCTACCTTCTCACCAACGTTGGTCCACAAAATAAATGGCTGCTTTTACAGGACCTAATCTACACCACGCACTGGATGCTTTCGTTTCTGCGTTGCTCCTCAAAAATGTTGTCACGCATTATAACAGCAGTTCCCCCTACACATTATATACCCACCAGTGCCCACACATATATTATCAGCAGTGACACTATACATTATTCCAGCCCTGTACCTGCTATGCCAGCCTAGTGTCCTGTGCATCACACACTGCTCCTGATGCAGAGTCATGCGTATCTTAAGAGCAATGAAGTTGGCACCAGTAGCACAGACGCCCGCTTTACGCCAGGGACACGTCACAGACACTTTGGTCCATTTTACGTCCATTTGTTTTTATTTTCAACAAACATATTCACTATTAGGCATCAATAAAACCTAAAGAAACCTCTCTAATACCCATCGCGTGTACAAAATAAAGTTTTGCATAAAGACGCACACAAAAGCATGACATATGCCCAAACGACTAAGAAAGCACCAATCGGCATCAGCGGTGCGATTACAAACAGCCAATAGCAAGCGGTGCGCCATTGCCAGAGCCGTCATAATTATCATGTGTTCTTTGCGCCTGCCCGCCAATAATACGGCTTTCTCAAGCGTATGTATGATCCATTTGCAATTGCACGATGTGGGTGGGTAGGGGATGGTGGGGCGTATATAATTTATATATAATTTTTTTATAGTACATCTATTTGGCTGAAGACCATTAAGTTGCCTGAAGTGTGGTTGTTACAAATACCAAGGTTTTCTAAGTGATTAGAGGAGCCATGTTGTCATAGAACCAGGAAAAAGAAAACAACACTTGGTGAACCCCTCTCTGTATGCCCTGGGTATGAATATTAATACAGGAACATCATCTGTGTTTTTCTTACAGCGCCGCTAGAAAAATGCACAATTCATGACATGCTAATGATGTATCATTACCTGGAGGTGGCAGCACGGTGTTGCCACGAGGGTCCTATTATGGCACTCACACCTCGCTCTACAGTCTATGTCAATTAGGATCACTTCCCTTGGTATTCTCACACACAGCTGGCGTATCATTCCTGCTTCAGCCCTGGTATATCCATTTATTTTTCTCAGTAATCATTATTACATTTTTACAGTGTTTTCCATGATGATTATTCTATTAATAGTATTATTACTTTATTACTAATATTATCATAGTAAAAAAAAGCCATAGCCAGAGAGCATCTCTCCTTCTACTGGATGATACGATGAGGAAAGCGGTATTGCTAATCACTGCTTCCAAGACTAGATAAATGGACGCGTTGCTGAAGGCAATCAAACACTTCTGTTCAGACTTCATTCTTGGCCTCCTTTAATACATACATATGAAGGACACTGGAGGTAAAAGTGCACCTATAATCCGCTTGGAGCTAATGACACACTGTAAATGATGGAAAACTATTGCTTCAATTGTTTGCGTGTGCATACATGTAGCCTTGTAGGATACCTCCTCCTTTAATAATGGCTTGGCCTCACACAATGTCCTTAGAAGCTGCTCTTGGAATGTCCAGGTGGTGAGTAGTAGTTATTATTAATATTTATTCTTATGATCGTTCTTTCACATAGCGCCAATCATATAATGCACTGCTGTATAGGGATATAGAGTCATTCACATTGGTCCTTGCCGCAGTGGAGCTTACAATTTAAAATCCCTATCACTCACACAGGAAGGTCCCCTTTGTCAGAAGCCAATTAACCTACCAGTATGTTTTTTGGACTGGAGGATGAAACCCAGGTAAATAAATACAGGAAGAAAAACAAACTTCATACAGATAGCGATCTGGGGGTAAATGTATTAATCTGCGATTCTAGGCAAGTTTTGCTTTGAAACACATTATCGTAGATGTGCTAGAATCGCAGATTAATACATTTACCCCTGATCAGAATCAAGCTCATCACCCCAGCCCTCTTAGGCAGCAAGTACTGGGAAATGCCAAAATATAACATTGGGTACACGCTACAGGGTTTTCACCCAATTATCGGGTCAATCACCCGATAAACTACCGTTCGTCTCGATCGCATTAGTGTGTATACTACCACGATGAATGGAAGTCATTTCAAAGTACCGATCATTGTTTCATTAGATTGTTCAGCAGAACATAAAATCTCGTCCGGCTATGGAACGATGTCCTTCCAATCCTGCAGTGTGTACGCACTCACGGTCAGGATCTCCATAGAGTTTACAGAGTCCTGATCTTTACAGCCGACAGTTATGACAGATGAAGTGCACAGATCTGACGGTAAGGCCAGGTACACACAGAATTTTCCAACCAATCTGTTGTCTACAACGATTATACCTACGACTGAAGGTCCACTCTGTCTGGCGATTCATGCATACACACTGACACGATTTACCTTCAGATCTGTGCTCTTCATCTGGTCCTATAGTCGTTTAGAGAATGGTAGAAAAATATTCATTCATTAATTCACTGCTGAAATAAACTTTGACTTTTCCACAATGTCATTATAAATTTCATTAACTTTTGTAACTCTGAAATTAAATATTCAGTCTCAGAGCGAATGGATAAATTATTCCACCTACCGCACTCTACATTTTTTCACAGCAGCTGATGTTCTTTGCCGGCTGAAAAGATTATGACTCTGTAAACTCTATGGAGATCACGAACGTGAGTGCATACACACTGCAGGATCAGAAGGTGATTGGAACAGATTATTCGTTTTACCGACCAACCAAATGAACCGGCAATCGGCGCTTTGGAGCGGCTATCAGTCATCGTGTAAGTGTACACACTACTGTGATATCTGGCCAAACGGTCGATTTTCTGGTGTTTGGCCCGATGATTGGCTGAAAAACCTGTAGTGTGTACCAAGCCTAAGGGGTATATTTAATAAACTTCGGGTTTCAAAAAGTGGAGATGTTGCCTATAGCAACGAATGGATTCTAGCTTTTATTTATTTAGTGCATTCTACAAAATGACAGCTAGAATCTGATTGGTTGCTATAGGCAACATCTCCACTTTTTCAAACACGCAGTTTAGTAAATATACCCCTAAGTCTTTTAAAACATGTATAGTATGTACGCATGAATCAGCATGCTGATCTGGACTTTTTTTTTCCAGTCGTTAGTACAATCGGTGTCGATAACACATTGGTCAAAAATTTTTGCAGTGTATACCCATCCTAAATCTCTGGTGTTGATAAAAGCCCAATTCCAGGAAGCTCAATTTGACTAATGACTATTTCAATCAAGTTAGGTGTCTTACACCAGTAACAAAATTTTGTTTAATATTGTTCTAATATTCCTGGATCCAATTCTTCTCCCGTTCCAACAACATCACCTTGTCATCTTTAGGAGTTGGAGCTAAATTCTCTACTTGGGATCCTTGTATTTTGGTCCTTTATGGAGTCATGCCTGTTTTCCCTTTGGCTATCTCTGACCTTCAGTTCCTTTTCCCTGAATCCTGCACATTCTCAGACGTTTTTTGCAAGCCCCAGATCTAGGGTTCACTACTCCTAGATGTCTGTATCAGAAACCAAGCCATCTGTAATTCTCTACGTTGCATTGATTACAAAGGGTTGCATAACACTGATACCCTTTCCCCTTGATTTTTTTAAATCATTTTTGCTACCATCCTTTCAAAACACTATTAAAATGATGCAGATGTCCGAATTAAGGAGGAAGACAAATAGAAGATGACTTTCCAAACTCACAGCGGTCACTGTGAATGTCTTGTTATGCTACTCAGATTATGTAATGCTCCATCAGTCCTTCAGCATTTCAGTAAGACATTTTCATCAATTTAGTTTTTTGTACCAGTTTGTTGTCTTTTATCTAGACTACTTTCTGATGTACCTCTGACTACATATATCTCCAACATTAAATCAGTTCTTCAAGGCCTTCTTGAACACGGCTTATATGCCATGTTTGCTGTTCCAAACTGGCCATAAACGCACCGGCCTGAAAGTTGTGCAGCTCCCTCTAGGATTCCCAAACTAATACCGATAGGTTACTAACCATTATTCCTCCATCGTTGCTAATATTACTGTACACATTAGAATCGCATTACAATATGATCACCCTAAGCAGTGTCCACATTTCAGTTTCTGGCTTTTTCTAGAGTGAACACATGCCAATTTTTCTTTTGGTATCTTATGCTTCACCAACTGCAGTGGGTGTGGTTTTGACCCTGCAAAACAAATTGGTCAAGTATCACCTGTGTAGGTTCTTTGTTAAAAAATGATCTTCTGCTGATAATAATTATTCCATGTTTACTGAAACAGCTAGCTGTGAAATTGGGTAGTACTGAGAAAGGGCACCCATCCAATAACAACCTATAAGGATTATAAAGACCTCTATTACCTTCAGTCTCACTGAGATCCTTGTCAAGCTTGATGAGCATTATTTTCTCCTGATTTTATTCTTACTTGTTGACCAAGATCCAAAATTGTGGAAGCTGATGATCTTTCTCTTTTGACGCTGTTGGACCAAGTGGTTTTTCAAAACCCCTTGCGTGTTATAGGTCTTTCTCCCATCCAGGCTGCGTTCTCTACCTACACCTCCAAGATTCCTCCTGGGAAAACCTTTGTAGATATCAGCCGATGCCACAAACACCTATGCTGGGTGTTTACAGTCACTCCTGGTATTCTGAAAACCATGGACTTGATCGTCAGAACAAGTCAGTGACCTTGTTTTCAAGATGGATATGATTGATTGTGTCTCAGCTTCTTCCAGCCCTGGTCTCACATCTTTATGGACTTTGCTACTCATCTACCACCTTCTAATGATTTAATTTTAATGCTAAGAGAATGTTCCTCTAACATGTCTCAATTTATTCCTGTGAAGACCTTTCCTTTCCTGTCAAGACTTCATCAAAGATATCTTTCAATTTCACGAGCTGCTGCTTTATATTGTCTTAAATCAAAGAGTACAGTTTGTTTCTGGGTTTTGCAGAGCCTTTTGTAAAAGTACTAGGTATGAAACTAGACTTCTTTTTGCTTACCACCTCTAGTCTAGCGGGCAAACTGAAAGAGTTAAACAGATCCTTCAACAGATTTTGGCTTTTGTCTAAACGCAACAAGATGCCTGGGAAGATTTGCTCCATATGGTCTCGTTCGCACATAATCATCTACTAATACAACTCCTGTATAGGGTACTTATCCTAAATTTCCTTTATCCGTTTTCTCCTCTATAGGAGTTCTTGAATTCATAATGCCTGGATTAAAACCCTCTTCCATCACCAAACATATGCTGAGAGACAGTGGATGAACTTCCCGGGAATCTATATCACACTGGTTTGAAAAGGTCATGTCTCTAAATTTTGTAGCCATCACAATATGCAACAACCAGAAAAACTTATGTTGATTAGTAAGACAAAAACATTCAGCAAACCTATCCTTGGAAGATTTGTCCATCTCTAATGATAATAGGAAAATCAAATATATATGATAAAAATGATATAATAATCAAAATGATATCATGTAGGTAAACCTACAGAGCTGTACAATTTAATAAATAAATACAATAATTTAAAAAAAGGCCCCTCGTTTACATATTCCAGCTATACTGGATAAAGTTCAATCCATTTGTTATTTCCATTACATAAAATATGCTTTAACAAGACTTAAAAATATTTTATAACGACATAAACAATTACATATAATAAAATGTAAAAAAAAATCACTATTATAGTGCCTGCCTTACTATTTGCTAGACCTATATCAGGTATAGTCTGACTTGACTTACAAATCCCATTTTAAAATAACAAGTCGTTGCAAAGTTCCAAAGTTGTCATGGAAACGGCCTTGCTCTCACCATACAATTCTGTTTTTCTACTTCCCATGGGAGGGAACCCCACAATTTAGACAAGGGGGGGAATTCATTGCAGAATGTTAAAGCAGTTGATGGAGTTTGGATGGAATGACAGCTGTATAATACTATATAGCAGTATAAACCATTTATTTCTTCTACTTGGAAATGGAGTCGCCACCCTCAGCTATTTACCTTAATGTACTTCTACAGTCTCAATTTTCAAAAGGGACGGGCTGTTTTGGCAGGATAACAGTCCCTGATTGGAGCTGCTTTGAGAGATGCTGCAGCCATCCAATCAGATGTTCCCATCTCCCAGACACAACCCAGGTGCTTGTATAAGTTTTCCAAGCACCACGAGGAAATAAACAGTCTATGATGGGTTATTGTAATTACCAATCGAATTAAAACAAACGATGAAAGCTATCAGTAAGAAAATGAGAAAGGACAGGGCGGGAACAAAGAACCTATCGGACAATATTTGTTGGACTTACGTTCCGTTAATGACTGTAAATGGTTCAGAGTGATGTTCACAGTGGAGGTTGTTTACTAGCAAAGGGAAAATAATTCACAACAACCAACCAGACTTTTGCTTTCATTTTGTGACTTGCACTTGATTGACCAAATCTGGTTGATGATTGGCTGGAGTGAATTACTGTATTAATAAATAGAGCGCAACACATCCAGTTTTGCAGCTATGCCCACTGCACATCTCTAGAGGGCTAACTGAATGAATAATCCGCAAATCTGTAATACAAAAGTATTTCCGTGTTATCTGCAAACAGGAACTATGGGGATTTGGACTGGACGGTACAAATTTATAGGTCAGTAAATATGAATACAGCAAAAACAGTGAGAAAGATTACTTGTAGCTCTGCATGTTTGCTTTACTGAATGATTTTATTTTGGGGCGACTTAAACCCAAAATACTTTTATTGCCAAAAAGTCACATACAAGAAAACAATTCCGTTTTCTTTGTATCTGACATAAATATTGGGGCGCTAGTTGTTCTTTATATCACTTAAAATTGGATCTTGCTTGAAAGAAAAATATTTTCTTTATAGTACATAATTTCTATTTATACCAAAACATGGGAAGATGCTTACACTAGTAAGGCTTACATGGCGCCTGTAGGGAAAAGGTTGATTAATGCTCTCCATTGCTCAGCTCTGCAGGAATTTTGTCATTTGTAGTCATTGCCAGAAAATGCCTAACTAGGTATGTACAGAATGTACTTATTACTCCTTAGTAACACACAGAGTAAAGAATTAGGGGTGGATTTATCAAACGTTATAAAAAGGAAAAGTGGAGGTGTTGCCCATAGCAACCAATCACATTATAGCTATCATGTTCTAGAATGTCATAGATAAGTGATAGCTAGAATCTGATTGGTTGCTATGGGCAACACTACTACTCTTCCTTTTTCGATAGTTTGATAAGTCTACCCCTTAGTGTTTATCTTGTACACACTTCTCATTGCAATCCATTATATGATACACTCAACCGAATTGGTATGCACCTAGTTCCAAAAAATAAAGAGTGGCTGGCTGGCAATGCAACTGGTAGCGCTTCCGTCCATCAAAGTCTACCTTGAAATGTCTATTAATCGCCATCTCTAAGGTTATAAATTCATTATGTATGCCACAGTCCAGCCGAAGCTGCTTTATTGACGTTGAATATATGAAGTTGAACAAAAGTAGACTGGATTAGCCACAGTGGATTAAAAGATTTGTCTCTTTGGGTTTACTGAAGGATGTGACAATCGGTGTAGCCCAGCCTATTGAAATGCTACAACGGGATTGATTTTTCTATCTTTTGAGAGTGTATTTTACTGTTGCTAGTAGGATTTCTCTGTTGTCTGCGGCTTTTTGAAAACTAAAATTATATGTAAAAAAAAAAAACACCCCAAGGCCCCAAAGCTTGAGAATAGTCGAAAAAACGGTTCACAAAGGAAAGAAATACGTAGACAAGAAATAAAAAGGAAAAGAGAGAACGAGACATGAAAACTTTTTCTATAGCTCAGAAAATTCAAACAAGAACTTAGATCTAAGCGTAATCTCTACGGCTTGTGATGGGGAAAGTAAGCTCGGAGAGGCCTCTGTCTCGTTGTCGTGGGGAGAAACAACGGCACGTCCCTTCCCCCAAACTGACGTGTTTTTTTTTTATTAAATCGCTGATGAAAAAGTCTTTTCTCTAACTTCAGAAAAGGAAAATAAGTTATTTTGGTTTCGAATCTTTCTTTTTTACGGTCTGTACGGACGGTGACGCAATCCCGGTCTTTCTTCTTGAATAACATTTTCTGGAGAATTGGGTCACGCAGCAGGAACTCCATATTATATGAAGGACAACAGAAGAACCTCTGCAGCTTCCTGCAGATCTGCTGCCTCAGTGTTTCTGACACTCTATTTTCTCCCTAACGAGTAAAACCACGGTACAAAAAAAGAAAGAGAAAGAAACAAACAACAGCTATTTCTCCTCTCTTTCATCTGAGACAGATTTTTATTTAAATATCATAGAGGCCCTTTGTAAATATCTCTCTTCAGATGTTCCAAATAATGAGATTTGAAATACCATGGCGGGTCCAATGGCCTCCTTTAAATACACATTGACTTTCTGTTGTATTGTCGCAGTATTCCAAAAACCCAAAGGAAAAAAAAAAAAGGGGGAGGGGGGGGGGGTGTTGGGGGGTTGGATTCAGAAAGAATGGAAGAAAATATCAAACTATATAACAGCCCAGCTGGATAGCTTTGCTAATGCTGTTTTGAAAAATTCGATCTGAAGGGCCTACAAAGAAATGGTTTGTTTTTTTTGTCTGATCCGAGATGAACGCTCTTTTGCGAAATCTACGCTGTCATCTATCACGGTGCTTTTGTTTTGAAAGGCAATGGCGAGGAAGCCAGCGCGGGAGGAACAAAAAAAAAATAATATACAAAGGGGAAAATACATTTATTAATGCACAATAAATGGCGATACGCCGTGGTTAGGATTACATCCCTCACCTGCTTCTGCTGCGTTAGCTTCCAGCTTCGTTTTTCGCAGTCCGCCATGTTTGGGCACAGCCATTGTCAGCTGTTCTGAGCAGTTCCACTACACTCTTCAGACCTATTCTCTTTCTTATGTGGGTTCTACGATGAGGCTGAAGATGCGATCCTCTACTACATATTGCAGAAATGGTTCTACATCCGGATTGGCTACGGGAGGAACCAGATGACGGCCCGTAGAATCAGATTGTAACCATGGCAACAAAACCCCTCAGGCAATACACTTTATAATTGCCGTGGAAACAGTTATACAAAGCCCCTTTGTGAATGAATATATAAATTTGCTCTTTTTATCTAACTTTTTTTTCTTTTTTTCTTAAAGAGACCATTTCACCTGACAACGAATATCCGAGTAGTTTCGGAAAAGCTCTATGCAAAAACATCTAGTTCTCATAAAGCTATTGGGCCTGAGTCATTAACAAAAAGCAAAAAAAAAAAAAAAAAAAAAGGAGTAAGTTTGCCCCTAGACAAACCTTGTTACACAATGCAAGGGGTGCAAATTAGTTTATTATTTTGCACATAAGTTAAATACTGGCTGTTTTTTCATGTAGCACACAAATATGCGATAGATTTATTTTTACACTGAAATTATGATCTAGGACATGTCCTACCCCAACTATAAATCTGTCCCCACATTTTAAATTTACCTCCCCCTCCAATGTGACATGGTTTTGTCAAGGTGCAAATTTACTCCTTTTTTTTTTGCTTTGCTCCCCTTAATGACTCAGGCCCATTGTGTTGTATTGGGGATGTAACTATTACACTTATTTGACATAAACTAATACAGAGGTTTTTATTTATTTTTTTCTTCTGTAAATTTTATATTTTAATTATCCAAACCGTGTTGAGCGGAGAAAGTTTGCAAAACGCTATCTAGGGAATTGAGTAATGTGACACTGTTTCATTTCTGCATAAACAAATATGCTTCAGAAACTCATATCTTCTTTTGAGTATTGCATTAATTTTGGCAATTTTTGCCCTTACAGACTTTTAGGGGGGAATTCAATGGGCTGCATTACTGTCAAAAGTATCGCGATCTGCGCACTATTACCGATCTTGCGGTAATAGTGCGCATAATTACTGTTAATTTGACTCCCATTCTACCAATTTTTTGCTCCAGGATTTCATGACATAGGTTTAACAGAGAGTCACATTTCTCACAACCACTCTTGCTTTGATTGGGCCTGAAATCGACAAGACTTCTCCCGCCACTGTATATGTGGTGTATAACTCACCAATGTGATGGGAGCTAACTCCGAACCATTCACCAATGAGATGGGAGCTGTGGAACATAAGTATTTTATGTCACCAGCACTTAATCTTTAGAATGTTTACTGCATTCCACACCTATTTATGTAATTATTTCTATATATTATGTGAGTAACTAGAATGTTATCTGTATTGTATACCACTCATTAGAATGCTGCCTGTATTGTATGTGAGTCACTAGAATGCTCTCTGCTCTGTATATAGGTATATAGATTGATACCAGTATGGTATTGGTCCCTAGATTAAACTCTGTATTGACGACTGATCAGTTGGGACCGCATTTTATTTGAATATGGATCTCTGAAATAATAATTTTTAATTTTCATAAATTTCATTAACTGTGTAAAGACACACCTATGTAAGACAAAGCAAGCCCATGAGTTTTTGGTCACATGTGTTATCTCCCCAATTAGCATGATTCCAGGTTGACTTCTATGATGTATCTACCTCTCTCTCCAGTAACATCATCACATAGCTGCCTGCAGCATGGCTTCATCTGCTAGTGTTTGCTTCATGAAAGTTAACACCTGCAGAGAAGGTAACACAAAATGGACTTTGATGGGGGAAAGGGTGGGCCAGACGGTTCTAAGGCTGCATATCCAGGGAAATCAAACAATTATACTCTGCAGCAAGCCAGACAGTGTTGGATGTTTTAATCTAAAGTTTATGGGTTCCATGTTGTATTAGCAAATTTTATATTTTACGTCTAGACTATTTAGTGGAAGCCTCCTGCTGAAATGTGGAATTATCCTTCAAGAAAATGAAAAACATTCCAAATTAGAGGTGTAACATTTAATGGCTGGGGCTTATACCGACTGATGGGGGGAGCTTGGTGATTCTGGTTCAGGAGGACCCCTATCTGCGTGGACAGGTGTGCAATAGTGAAATGACAAGTCTTATATTAAATATACCCTACAGATGATTACATTATTAAACACAAAACTCTGGGTGCATATAAAAGTAGTTAGGGTTCGGTTACATGTAAGCGATTGCCCATGGAAATCCCTACTCTTAATTCACATCATAGATCACACCACATTAAAGCACATTAATGTGGTGCATAGCGTTCCACCCATCCAGTCCCCAATATATGATACTCTCCAAATATGCTCTTTTTGCTCCTTTGTGTAGTCCGTTGATTACACAATGCCTGTTTGATAAAAAAAAGAACAAGCATTGCATTACCGGATTGTGGCAGACCCTGGGGGAACTACCAGATCGGGTGGAACTCCGACCCTCATTGATGTAATATTTTGTGATCCTGTATAACTTTTGGAACTCAACCCAAAACTAAATTTTCAGTTTGACTGCTAAAAAGGTTCCTAATCCACATTGAAAGCTGAGCTGGCCTTTTTGATTGGCCCTTCTATGGCCACAGGAAAAACACCAAACTAACCATATGTTTAAGTGCAGCTACCATACCCCCAGTACATTGGGCTTGTCCCCCACGTAGGCAGGACACAATATACCTGGGATTGGTGGCAGAGGTTGAACGAATTACCAGTGTGACTCAGTGCCACAGGAATTTACAGTGCAAATGATCCAAGCTGCCGTTTTATCTGCTCTTGTCATTGCTTCATATTGTGAATTACCTTCCACGTTTCACATCTTGCAGTCATCAATGTTATCAAACAGCAGTTACAAAATCTAAGAAGTAAATATTACTTTTTTTTGCAGAAGTTCACCAGACATCCTGGCTACTGCTTATAAACCCAGTCTGATTGCTGAGCTGTTGACTTAATGGGATTTACAGCTTAGACCCACTGCGATGTACTTCCTGTGTTTAATCAGCTTTTTTGGGTTTTTTTTGTAAAGAATTGAATCAGCATTTTGGCCGCTGACAAAAGGTGTGCAGGGTGCTAGTGCTTTCGTTTGCTAATAGATGTTGAACGCATAGATCATGAAACAAAACACATTGTACCACATTACACATCTCATAAAATGCCTGTCAAATGGATTTAAAATAAAACTTCCGGTAAGAAGTTTTGGAAGAGTGGACTTCATTGAAGAAAGATGTGTTTCCGTCTCATACGTTTGAGACAGTCTGATAATTGCTTATAGGCATATTCTAGGGTGGTTTACTTAGATTTGCTTAGATCCTTGAATATTTAGTTTTTTTTATAATATTTTTGATGTTCGGTCACATACTATGAATACAGAATAGAAGAATGGAGGTAGGTTCCAAAATAGGTTATCTGGTGCAAACAGCAAGAAGGGTTTGGTGTCACTAGTAGTTCATGTAGCACAGAGAGGCAGCAGGATAGGAAGCAAAACACTTTGAAGTACTACTGTCAACAGTAGATCCTAAGGCTGGGTACACACTACAGAAAATTTCTCCCAATGTGATTTTACTAAAGACTGAAAGTCCCGATCAGCATGCTGATTCATGTGTACACATTTTATAAATTTTACCTTCAAATCTGTGCTCTTCATCCTTCATAACCATCAGTTACGCTCAGGGGTACACTCAGTCTAGATTTACACAGGCCTAGCAAGGCGCGGAGTCTAACAGCCCCCTGGTCTTCACCAAGAACCACCGCAAGATGGGATGAGTTTGGCTGCAAAGGGTCTGCAGGTCGCGGCCCTTGAGTTGGCCCCTAGACGTGAGAGGGATAGGTGAAAATGGCAACACAATATATAAATCAGATGGTACCTTGAGGGGTGCTGTGCAGAGATACTGGATGCGGCTGGCACCCCGCCGGGGATTAGTCCCACAGGAGGAATCGGGATACAAGCCGGTTCGGTACCCTGGTCAGATGGCAGACAGCACACAGGAGAATCCAAGGAAACAACAAGCAAGGAAGCTGGGTCTGGTACACAGGACAAGCAGCAGCAGGTTCACAGGAACAAACTAACACTGAGTCAGAAGGAGGCTAACCTGTTGATCTGACACAGGTAAAACGTCAGATACTCCTTTTATTTCAAATTCCCTGTCGTGAGATCACGTGATGATCTCCGACGATGAGTCATGTGACACTCCTCACCGTAAACATGGAACTGCAGCTGACAGCGCTGGATCGTGGACAGGTAAGAATACTTACACCATCGGCTGAACAGAGGGTGATTCTGCACAGTCCATAGAGATCTATGGACACTGCCGGTCCTGAGCGCATACACACTGCAGGATTGGAAGGACATCGTTCCATCGTTGAGCGAGATTTTTAGTCCGTTTATAAAATCAAATGATACGATGTTCTTTGCAACGATAATTGTTCATTGTTGGAGCGTACACACTATTGCGATATCAGGCTGAAAGCTCGTTTATCATGTGATTGTCCCGATAATCAGCTGAAACCCTGTAGTGTGTATCCAGCTTAACCTATCTTGATTTAATCCGTTGCTAACTAGAGATGGGCGGGATCGGTTCCCCGAGATCCGAATCCATCCGAATTTCGTCTATCCGAGTACCGAGTCGAGCAGGCTTGGTACTCTCACACCCATTTGGAATCGAAATCGATGGAAAACGTCATTGTGACGTATTCGTATTTTTGAGCTCGGTTCTCGCGAGATTTGAAAAGCATAAATACCAGCTTCCACAGCAATCCATCGCCATTTGACAAAGGGAGAGAGCAGGGTTAGGTCACAGGCTATATCAGCGCAGGGCCATAATTGGACACATTATTGTTTCTATTCTATACAATGCTAATATTAATACCAATTGTTACAGCAGTAAGAGGAGGATAGAGGAGGTTTTTTTTTTCAATTTTTGGCACTCCAAGTGCTTTTGGGGTGTTCCTTATTCCCCATTCTTTTGCAGTAATTTTTCTGGCTGTCAAAAGTCATATTTGTCAGCAGTAGGTAAAAAAATATTTTGCACTCCAAGTGCTTTTGGCGTGTCCCTTATTCCTCATTCTTTTGCAGTAATTTTTCTGGCTGTCAAAAGTAATATTTGTCAGCAGTATCTAAAACAATATTTAGCAGTACATGTGCTTTTGGGGTCTCCCATATTCCCCAGTGGGAAACACTAATTTTTCTGGCTGTCAAAAGTCATATTTGTCAGCAGTATCTATCTAATACAATTTTTGGCACTACAGGTGCTTTGGCCTCATTAAAATGGATTCAAAGCAGTCCACATATGAGCAGAATCAGCAACCCAGTTCTGTCACCAGTCCTGATGATAGTGTTCCCAGTACGTCATCTGGGAAAGGCGATGTCAAAGTAAATAGTCTTTTTAAATCAGGGAAAAAAACACACACCAAAATAAATTTACCGCGTTGAAGCGAAAAAGAAGTGTAACTGAGGAAAAGTTAACTGCCGATAAAAAAAATATTGCCAACATGCCATTCTACACATGCAATGGCAAAGAAAGAATGAGGCCTTCGCCTTTCTCTATTAGTTGCAGATCCAAAAATGTTACCGAGCCTTCTTCTTGTACGGTCACTCGTGACCAAGCAAGACCAAGTAATTTGGAGTCTTAAAGTGGTGCAGAACTACTGTTATGCGTGAAAGCCGAGCTGCAAGAAAACAGTAAGGCATTAGAGGATAATGTATGCTCTGAATCAGAAATGACACCAATCCCTGTGGAGAGTCCATCCACCAGTGGTATGTTTAATCGTGAGCATTCTGTTAGTGACAGTGTACCCATAAAGAAGGGTCCTTTCAGCAGTTCTGCTGATGTGTGCCTTAACAGCCCGAGTGTAGCCGCTGATACACCAATTGAAGATGCCACTTTGGAATTAGAAGAGGATGAGGAGGGATTTGTGTAGGCAACGAGGGCACTAATGATGATGTTGATGATTATGATGCAGACAGATACCAAATTGCCTTTCTCAATTTCTATTTATATTCTAGACTCTATAACGGCTGAATAGTTTTCTGTTTTACTCCTAGTGGAGAGGAGGTCTGATGCAGACAGATACCAAACTGCCTTGGTCCATTTACTTTTATATTCATATTCTACAGTCTATGCAGGCTGCTTTTTTTCTATTTAACTACAAGTGGAGGGGGGGTTCATAGACAGCCACCAAACTACCTTGGTCCATTTATTTTTTATATTGTTCAGTCTATGCAGGCTGATTTTTTTCTATTTAACTACAAGTGGAGGGTGTAATATACACCCAAAGACGATGGCTACATTGCCAATAATCAAAGATGGAGGGGGAAGACAACCAGGTTTGTCTGTATAATTTGCAGGCAAGTGTTAGAATTAAGGATGGCCTACCAGGGATTAAACTGTTTTTTCATAATTTATTAGCTTTAGATTTACCTCACTTATCCAAGAAACTGGTGGAGCACTAAATTAGGTTATCTTAGACCAAAAAATTGTGTTTTTGTTATTTTAGACCAAAAAAAACCAAAACACAACGGTAATCCAGATTCATAACCAAAACCAAAACACAGGGGTCAGTGAGCATCTCTATTGCTAACGCTTCCCATCCATACATCTCTGACCTCATCACAAGATACACCCCAGCTAGACCACTCCACTCTCATTCTGACCTTCAGCTCTGTTCCTCTCTTATAACTTCCTCCTACTCTTGTCTTCAGACTTCTTCTGTGCTGCTCTCCACCTATGGAACTACTCTCCTCGCCCTACCAGACTCTCCTTCAATCTACAATCCTTCAAACCTCTCAAAATCCACCTTTTTATGCATGCCTACCCTACCTTCTCCTATGTCCACTACCTTTACTTCCTAGATCTACCACATCCACTCCTGTCTCAATGGGCATTCCCTTTAATGGTATTTTCCACCTTCAGAAGACTTCCTGCTCAGACCCTCCCATAGCCCCATTCCCACCACTTTAACCTTGCAAACAAAATAGATTTGTGAGAAACCGCCCCCGGGCTCAGCTAAGGGAATCGGCAGATTAGGAAATTTAGATGGCAGGTAGTAGTGCGGGTAGAATACGATAGTGTGAAGTAGTTATTTCCGACAACACTTACCCTGACATGGTAATCGCCACAATATACAGAAATACAGAAACAATTGTGATACATGAACATACCGGCACACAGATGTACAAGGGTGAAAGTTACATTACTGCTGTTATGGGGGCAATGGAAGAACCCGCTGGCTGTAGAATGGTTTTAGGAAGGCTCGTACATTCTACAGCCTGCGGGTCCTTCGACCTGATTAGCTAATCGCGTATTGACCACTGCAGGTAACTTAAACACATTCATTCTCCTTACATCTTCTCTACGTTGCGTTGCTTGGTTATGTTTTTTGGATCAAGTAAAAATTGCAGACACCAATGAAAGTTAAGGGAATACATAAAAGGATATGCAACTAACCAAAATGACTTAATATAAGAATAATAAATCTTAGGTTGAAAAGCTGACAACCTGGGGCCTGATTCATTAAGGAAAGAAAAGCAAAATAAATGAGTAACTTTAAACCTTGGCAAAACTATGCTGCATTGGAGGGGGAGTAAATTTAAAATGTGAGGATAGATTTATAGTTGGAGAAGGGCATGTCCTAGATCAACTTTTAGGGGTAAATGTATCAAGCTGAGAGTTTTCCGGCGGGTTTGAAAAGTGGAGATGTTGCCTATAGCAACCAATCAGATTCAAGCTGTCATTTTGTAGAATGCACTAAATAAATGATAGCTAGAATCTGATTGGTTTTTCAAACCCGCCAGAAAACTCTCAGCATGATACATTTACCCCTTAATGTCAGTGAGAAAATAAAAGTATTCGTGTGCTACATGAAAAAACAGCCAGTATTTTCCTTATGTGCAAAATAATAAACTCATTTACACCCCTTGCATTTCAACATGGTTTTGCCAAGGTTCAAAGTTACTCATTTTTTTGCTTTACTTTCTTCAATGAATCAGGCTCCTGGTATTCATGGATACAAACAAGCCACTAACTTTATGACTTCCATAAATCGTATAGTGCCCGATTCATGTCATAGCTCAACTTTGCACATAAGTTGCATGTTTAAAAACAGCACAGAACTCGTGTGTAGTTTCGACTGTATTTACATCCAAGTGGATCTCAAGATACGTTTCCATTTCAATCTGGGCCCTGCCTACACAGCACTTGCTTTACATAAGCACAGAACAGACTGCAGTATAAGCACGTGCGTATGTACAATATGAGGTCACATCAGTACGAATAAAAGTTTTATTTGATGATGAAATAAAATAACATCTGACAAATCATTTACATAAATATTCATTTTCAACTATAATATTTTCTTTATATTAATTACATAAAGATTATTTCAATGAGTACTGTACATACAATGCGTTTTAACACTATGGGGTGAATTTATCAAGCTGCGGGTTTGAAAAAGTGGAGATGTTGCCTATAGCAAAAAATTAGATTCTAGCTGTCTAATTGGTTGCTATAGACAACATGTCAACTTTTTCAAACCCGCAGTTTATTAATTATACCCCATGGTGTTTATTTTAACACAACAAGGTATACCATACTTGCCTACTCTCCTGGATTTACTGGGAGGCACCCAAATTTTGGGGAGTCCACCCAGACTCCCGTAAAAGTAAGCATCCTCCCAGAGGTGATGGAGGCGGAGCTTAATGACACAATTTTTTCTCTAGAGGAGAGCTTTGAAAGTTGGCAAGTGTGAGGTTTACAGTCATGTACATTTTGTTTTTGCTTGATTTTTTGTTCATAGTAATCTGGCAATAAGGGGCATTGTTCCATTGCAGTCAATGAACAATGTTTATTTTTCACCTCAACAAAAACGGAAGCTCCCGCTACCATGTTAGTAAATGCAATTATGCAGAATATTTTATACCTATTTTTCCATGGCGGAAAAACACAGAAAGGGAAAGCGATGCAGTTAGTAAAAGTTGCGCAGTGGCATGTACTAGACAGTATAAATCCGTAACCTGAAAGGAGAAAAAAAGAACCTAATTTAACATGTTTTCAGTGGTTCAATATCCAAGGGCTGTAACTGGACCCAAGAGCAAACATTTTTCAAGCTGAGTTCTAAAGCATACCTAACCCACTGAGATCTGTTCCATCTCAAAACATTACCCAGCACTGTAATTATACAACATGCATCTGCATTCAGCTTCTCTTCCGCGGCTGCTTGAATGAATCAATATATAGCCGGCTGACGGGAACTGTTACTCCCACCTAATCCCTGTCACAGGACTGCAGGACAGATTATCATAAAAATATGGCAAGGAGCAGTGAGCAGTTTATAAATGACAGAACTATTTGGAGGTGCCAGAAAAAGACGATAGGTTACTCTGCACAATATAGAATATATACTGTATGTATATATATATATATATATATATATATATAAAATCATTCTCACCATTTATTTATATAGCGCCACTAATTCCGCAGCGCTGTACAGAGAACTCACTCACATCAGTCCCTTACATTCTAAGTTACCTACATACACACACAGACACACAAAGACTAGGGTCAATTTGTTAGCAGCCAAATAACCAACCAGTATGTTTTTGGAGTGCGGGAGGAAACCGGAGCACCCGGAGGAAACCCACGCAAATGCGGGGAGAACATACAAACTCCACACAGATAAAGATATATATATTTATTCAGTGGTCGAAGTGGGCTGCTTCATCATTGGAAAGTGAATAGAAATGAGAGAAAAGCATGGGTCTACCCTAGATCATGTTTAGGTAACCCATATTTTTCCAACTGCTGTGGAACTAAAAGTCCCAGCATGCCATACCATGTAATTCCACAACAGCCGGGGAGTTACATGTTGCCTATCTGTTTCCTAAGCGTACCTAGACAGATATCACAATCCCACGTGCATATCAGTATTAGAGCTTCAGATGTGTCATGCTGGAATGACAGATATTGCCTGGAGATCGCTGGCAGCATCAGAAAGGCCTCGATGGGGTAGAATTTTAAGCAGCCCACACAAGTGAAGCAAAAAATGATAAAAGTTGAACAATGTTGGTGCTTCCAATAAATAAGCCCCTCAGGAGCGCTAGCTGTACTGGAGAATGCTAAATTAGGACTGTAAATGTAGGGTCCCTACTGACTCCTGCAAAGTATATTTCTAGGGGATCACTTAACGCTCCAGTTAATGCCCAGCCTTTGTCTGATGCCAGCGGTACATTTGTGTTCATCCTCTCCTCTGTGCTAATGGGAGATCCGCAGCATTTACACTCTGTACATTATTCTTTTCTGCTTTCTTTAATTTTCTATGAACTGCAGCGACCCTAAATAGAAATACATCTTGGCGGTGCCAGAATTTCATTAGGAACTGGGCTATGTTTTCCATATAGGCAGAATGAAAAGTGACAAATCTAAGTACCACCTCCAGGATGAAGGGCCCACCAGGAAATCTACGTTCAGAAGCCCACTGCTGATTTCAACCTGTAGCACCAACATTTTACACTGTAAATAAATAATGACCAGCCACGTTTTGCCTTGTTTTATTTGTGTGAGGTATGTCAGGTATTATGTTTAATTGTCAAGGTCCCGGCCTTCGTGTTAGATCTGACTGTGGGAGTTCATCAGGGAGGCTGATTTAGTCAATCATAGTGGTGCGGGCTGCTCTGCGGGCAGATGTTATCACAATACGAATGGGGCAGCTCCAGGTCTCCTGCAATCTTAGCCCCATTTTTTCTTATTATAATCTGACAACAACATGAGTGAACAATAGATTGTTATGTGTGTGTTTTTATTACATATCTTGCAGCAACCTACCGCAAACCTCCCGTTTCTCTCTCTCCGTCAGTGGGATGGAGACGTGGCCACGGCATGTTGGGGCATGGTCACACCCCGGAGGCTTGCAAGCGATAGGCTGCCCCGTTCTCTCCTCCCTTCCAAACCCCTTCATTGCCGTGCCATGCAGAGCAGCAGTGGACTGAATCTCTCCCAACTTTCCCGCCTGCGGGACAAAGCTGTCCCAATGGGGATGGCAGGATCGACCCCTCAAATTAGGACTGTGTAACTCAGTCGCGAAGTCACTGGGGGTCCAGTGTTCAGCATGTCTGGCTGCTGACTGGCGTCTTCCATGCATCCGCAGTTGCTGTACTTATTTCTGCACGCTCCCTTGGATAGCATCTCATTCAGCGACAAAAACAATGGGCCTACAGCAACAAGCAGAATGCATCAGGAATCGCCAGGCACTCCTCACTCCTGCCATCCAAATCTTTTTCCAGCAAGCAGTGTGCAGCGGGGCGCAAGGGAAGCAGCAGTGGAAGATGTTGTGGGACCTAGGGCAGCACAGTGGCTCAGTGGTTAGCACTTCTGCCTCACAGCGCTGGGGTCATGAGTTCAATTCCCAACCATGGCCTTATCTGTGTGGAGTTTGTATGTTCTCCCCGTGTTTGTGTGAGTTTCCTCCGGGTGCTCCGGTTTCCTCCCATACTCCAAAAACATACTAGTAGGTTAATTGGCTGCTATCAAACAGACGCTAGTCTGTCTGTCTGTCTCTCTGTGTGTATGTTAGGGAATTTAGACTGTAAGCTCCAATGGGGCAGGGACTGATGTGAATGAGTTCTCTGTACAGCGCTGTGGAATCAGTGGCGCTATATAAATAAATGGTGGTGATGATGATGATGACCTGCAAAGGTATAACCAGTGCCGCCAAAAGAGAAATTTTGTGCCAACTTCGCTGAGCCCCTTCCATAGTTGTGAAAGTGGGCATGACCACACCCATTTGGTGGCTCCTCCCACTACACAAACAAGACAGGGCCCCGGTATTTTGTACAAAAAAACAAAACAAGAGAAGTGTTAATATACAGCTGGTTGATAATTGTCAGGGACGACATTTTCCAAGTCAAATCTTTAAAAATAGGGATTATGGGATTCAATGGTAACTCATTGAGATCTGCCTGTCTGATCTCACGAAACAGGCCACACCCACTTGCATGACATCATCGTGTACCTCAGAAATACTCATAGGAAGAAATGGAGACAAAAGGCAAATATAGGTTTCTCAGACTATCAAAAATAGGGATATTGTACTGAGAGGTGGATTTTGCTCTACTCTATAATGTTTGCAAGTACAGTGCATGAATCCCCACTTACGGGTATCACATTATATTTGTGGGAATAATTAGCTTTGGGTCAATAGTGTAGGTTACATATTCATCATGAATGACAGAGTAATTATTTCTGTTGTCAACCAAAATCCAACCCCAGTTCGTCTCTGCTGACCTCAGTAAAATTTCGGCTGACGGCTGAGGTATTCTGTAAAATATTCGCCTTGTTTTACAATTGGTATGCAAAATGTTGCATGCAGAGTTTGGTCTTAAGAGGTCTATTTTATGATACACTGTGGTGGCCATAGGCATCGCTGCAAACCGCACAATGAAACACCGCTGTGGTTTACCGTACCAGGGCTATCTAATGCTGCTGTACTGAGAGAGGTCTATGGGGACAGTGGGAAGTGCTGGAGATCTCTGATTTCTCCGGTGTTAACGTTTCCTGCAATAGCCAAAAGCAGTGAAATAGATTTTGCCGGCGTTTAGGATCTAAGAGTTCCTGGTCAGCGAGTGAAAATGTAATCTTGCAGCGAGCCTTTATAATGAACTGTACTTACCGTAAAACAAGGAAGCTAACAGATTTTGAAACTATTCTTACACACAGACGGCCTGATTGAGAGATTAAAGCAAATCTGGCTAGAGGGTCCATGTTTCCACCTGGACCAACCATGTTGTGATACAATGGGGCACATTTATCAATCTTCTCATAAAGTGAAAAATAGTTTTCAATCCTTATCGCATGGATAAGGATTGAACTATTTCTCAAATTTATGAAAAACAGATCACAGAAACAGCAGTTCCGATAAACTGCTGTTTCTGCAATAAAAAAATCATACTTACCCCACCTCTTCGGAATGCGCTGTCGCCGGATCTCTTCAGGTGTTCTTCGCTCCTCTTCATACATCAATTGCGCATGTGCAGTTTGAAGAACTGCACATGCGCACAAACATCTCCGCTCTGTCTCTGCAACTATAGTTGCAGAGAGCGAGCGGTGAGTGACAGGGAGGGATCATGTGATCCCTCCACACATGCGCTGTCCAGCTCTGCCCTTCGGAGCTCACAGCACTGACATTTTTCATTTATGATAATGTACGTCAGCCATTAACATGACAAGTTTCCGGGGGAAAAAAATATTCCGGAACTTGTTAGATTGTGGCTGGGAGCAGTCACCATATTGTAGAATGGTGACTGCTCCCAAAAACGAAAAGAAATGCAAAGCAGCAGATATCCACGATATCTGCTGCGATGCACCTCTCTTAAATATGTGGGACAGACAGAGCGCCATGGATTGTACGGTAAGTGCCCAATAGTGCACCATCACTGTTTGTTAAATATGCCCCAATGAGCGCTAATGCAGTTCTGTTCTTTTCGGGATGCAGGGAGAATACTGAGTGCTTTACCTGAAGCGCACAAATACTCCGCAACTTTCTTTTTAAACTGCAATGTAAAGTGTGCTACCCCTCCCAACTGTATCTCTGTCTGCGAACTGATGGCACAATAGTGTAGGCGGCCTCTCTGTTGTTGCATTCTATATGGCCACAAAAAAAGCACCTAATTACTGAAGGTGCAACTATCCTCAACACACATTTGATGGTCCTGACCTAAGTTACGGTCCAATTGGTCACTGGTTCATAAACACACTTAGGAGTTACCCCAGACTCTTACGTAAAAACAAACTTGTCCTTAATTTAAAATCCGGCTTCTCCACAACCACCACCTATGTTTATAATCCCGTGTTTTTGAAAACTCAGCTCCAAGTGGCTTTTTCTAAAAGGATCACAGCAATATTTGTCACTCAGGTCAAATATGAGCTCTATAGTACAACGGAGGCTTGAGAGAGCGCTACCGAGGGTGATAGCTGTTACGCCTGCGCCTTTCACCATCCTTGTCCCTCCTACTCTCTTATCCTCTAGCGCCCACGCAAGGATGACTCGTTGTCTTCGGCCTCTAAAATGGAAATACGTCAAGATTAAAACCTTACTACACTTTTATTTTATGCTTTCTTTTACTTTAAAGAACATATCTCTATATATATATATATATATATATATATCCCCACTACCTACACCTGGCTATACATTACTTCCCTGTCTGCAAGCCGGCCACTTACTGGCATCGGTGGTTCCCCCCACACATACAGAGAGTGTTTTTATCCTCCACCCAAGCACTACAAACTAAAAACACATAACAGCAAAGCATAACCAATCACACCCATGTGGAACACCTGTGCTACTAGCTATGTTTTTATCAGCTCCCTTATAGGGGAACTGTGGTAAATATGCCTCTCTGCCACAATATATATATATATATATATATATATATATATATAGTTATTGTTCATTTTAAATGTTTGCCTTTATGGCATTGCACAGGTTTGTCTCTCTCCCCTTTTTTCTGTGTTTTCTAAAATAGTGCTGTTGATTAAAATTCTGCTCCTATCAGATAACTTGATTGACAGGCAGGACTCTAGCAGAAGATACCCTAGAGGCTGTTTTCAATGGGGTAATGGAGCTAGTAAAATCATGTGCTGTTTACAAGGTCACTAACTATCATTACAACATAAAATAACATAAAAATGTAATGGTTTAATATACCCCTTATGCTGTATTCTTAGACCGTTTCGTGAAGTTTGGTGTTTTGTTATAGAAACTAAAATATTTTATATAAATAAGCTTATCGTGTTTACAGCTCATAACAATGTCAAAAATATATAATCAATTATATGAAGCTATGCTCATCATCATCTATTTATATAGCGCCACTAATTCCGCAGCGCTGTACAGAGAACTCACTCACATCAGTCCCTGCCCCATAGGAGCTTACAGTCTAAATTCCCTAACATACACACACACACTAAGAGAGACTAGGGACAGTTTGATAGCAGCCAATTATCCTGCTAGTATATTTTTTGGGAGTGTGGGAGGAAACCGGAGCACCCAGAGGAAACCCACGAAAACACGGGGAGAACATAGAAACTCCACACAGATAAGGCCATGGTCGGGAATTGACCCCAGCGCTGTGAGGCAGAAGTGCTAACCACTGAGCCACCGTGCTGCCTCTCAGTTTCAAAATCCCCTGTTTTCCCAATCAGCTGGTAACAGAAGTTCCATTGCATTGACCATTTAAATTACAATGTAAATTACAGATACTGTAGGTTTATTCTAATGGACCTGTCAAAATGGGGACTGACAGTCTTCATGTCCAAAAGAAAGGTACCTGAATATGAACTAATTGTGACGCCCACAGGGGCAAACGCAGGATTTGTAGAGGGGGGTTTCCACACCATGCCACCAGTGGGCGTGACCAGCATGCATGGGGGCGTGGCTATAATATTAGTGCTTGGCTGCTCTCCAACTCTTCCTATCCCTATAATATACATGGGCAATGCTGCGTGCACTACTGTTAGGTGCACACAGCTCTCCCTTTTCAAGCAGAGCCGTGTGAAGCGGGGGCAGGGTCTGGCCACCTCAATTATACAGTACCCTAGGCTTGGAGGGGGGTTTCCAGGCACTAGGCCCCCCCCCCTCGGTTTGCCTATGCCCCAAAAACCATTCAAGGGTTCTCTGTATCTACACAACCTAAAAAACTGCGGTGGGGCAAATCTCCCTGGTGAAGACAGTCACCTTGTCCAAGCATCCCCTGGGGCAGCCAGGAATTAATAATCCTAGAAATAGGATAGGTAATCTGGAAGGGTTGTTATAATACCCTTTGGCGATCTCTTGTTTCGTGGCTCTACTCATTTCAACAGTGCCACACTGCCGGTACCTGTATAGAAACGCCAGTGGCCAATGACTGCCTTATTATTGGTTATCATACCAACAGCAAGAGGAGGAGGGGGTACATGTGACTGACTTTGTTTCATAGACTCATACTGGATTCAACAATTACAATCTGTATATCCGGACAGCCTCAATGGATCTTTAGAGCTAGATTTTGACTGAATTTTATTGTTACTCGCTACAGATAAAAATAAATAGTTGTTTGTGATTTATTGGAAATGTAGTTTATTATGATTCTAGATACTAAATATGTCCACTCTGTTTGAATGAAATACATTTTGTCTAAATGAGATCATGAATTTCTGTATCTTTTTGAATGTGAAATTCATGTAGTTACAAATGAACAATAATTCATGGTTTGCATTTGTTATATTGTTTTATGGCTAGAGGCTATTATGTCAACTAAGCCGTCACTGTGCAGTATAATTCTGTACTGATCGTGCTGTAAGACTATGGCAGAATCATATAGAAACCTGGGGGTAAATGTATCAAGCTGAGAGTTTTGAAAAGTGGAGATGTTGCCTATAGCAACCAATCAGATTCTAGCTGTCATTTTGTAGAATGTTCTAAATAAATGATAACTAGAATCTGATTGGTTGCTATAAACAACATCACCACTTTTTCAAACCCGCCAGGAAACTCGCAGCTTGATACATTTACCGCCTGGTCTAAAGTGTCAGCTAATTAAAACATGACTCCTGTTGATCCATTCTAGTTTTAAATGCTGGACACAATTAAAGTGATTATTCATGCAGAAGACAGTGCACGGGAGCAGTGAAACGCGTTGATATTCACTACACTTTCCTAACCAGCTGGGGCTATTCAAAGGGACTTTCTCAGATAAAAATCAAATTGAAATTCAACCTCTGGCAAGTTAATATTTAGGAGACTGGTGAATACTGTGGTGAGACATGTAGTGCTGAGGTTTGCACCTGCAATACAAACCACCGATAGCCTTCTACAATCGCTCTCATTAAGACTTCATATGACTAAAGTAAAAACCCCTTACATGTAAAATAACCTCTGTTCCTACTGGTTTAATACATCTAATGATTGTTTACAGTTTATTCCCGCTGTGTAAAGTGTACACCAATCTATTGTAGTCAAATTTTGTTTTTAGCATCAGCTGGTTTAATCATTTCTGGATATATGAATTTTTATAATAAATTTAATGTTTTTACATGATCCTGAGATAGAATTTTTATTGAATTTATTTTACGTGTCAGCGCAGACAGTTATCCTGTGATTGTTTTTTGACGTTACGACAGTGCTCTCTGTTAATATCTATTTACCATATTAAAGGGACTTGATACAACTTGATGAGATGATTCCTGAGATGAATCCTTTATCCTTGGGGTATATTTACTAAACTGCGGGTTTGCAAAAGTGGAAATGTTGCCTATAACAACCAGATTCTAGCTGTCATTTTGTAGAATGTACTAAATAAATGACAGTTAGAATCTGATTGGTTGCTATAGGCAACATCTCCACTTTTTCAAACCCACAGTTTAGTAAATATACCCCCTTGTTATAAATCTCATGGTCCTACCAATATTCCTGACAAACTAAGCAAAAGCCTTAAAATGCAAAAAGCTTAGGAAAAACAAATAAGTAAAATAAAAATATGTAATACAAGAAATATATAATAATAATTAAAAAATAATAAAAATAAAAATAATAATAATACAAAAAAAAAACACATAAATAATAGTGGTAAAAACAGATGAAAAGGAGGATACAGATTTAGGAAGCATTCCAGTCATTCAAAAAGATGAAGGGGTATATTTACTAAACTGCTGGTTTGAAAAGTGGAGATGTTGCCTATAGCAACAAATCAGATTCTAGCTTTCATTTATTTAGTGCATTCTACAAAATGACAGCTAGAATCTGATTGGTTGCTATCGGCAACATCTCCACTTTTTCAAACCCGCAGTTTAGTAAATATACCCCAAAGAGTTTATTTTGTTGTGTTTTTAACCCTAGGGTAATTCATTTTATTACAAACAGTCTGTTTTATATAGCACCTACATATAACACAGCACTTTGCAGAGAATATTTCCTCAGTCACATCGGTCCCTACCCCAGTAGAGCTTGCATTCTACATTCCCATCCACAGACTAGGGTTAGTTTTGTCAGAAGCCACTTACCAGTATGTCTTTGGAGTGTTGGAGGAAACCCACGCAGAAATGGAGAGAACATACAAACGTCACACAGACAGGACCCTGGTCGGAATGAAACTCATGAACCCAGTGGTGTGAGGGAGCAATGCTAACCACTGTGTCCTGTCACCATTGTTAAACAAAATATAAACGTTTTTCTTTCTGATTTGTTTAGACACACTTTGTGGGCAGGATTACTGTGGCTCTCTGAAAGCTTTGTACAGCAGTCATGTAATGGCGCTGGCTAGCCTAAAGCCTTAATGTTCTGTCACATTCCACTGTTCTGCAATGGGCAGCCAAGGCTATCTTTTATTCATAAGGCGGCAGAAATGGTCCGCAGCGCCGTAGATAGGGAGTGAGCGGAGTAAGCATTTAACAGTATTCATCAGGCCCAGAATGCATTGCATATCTCCAAAAGAGATTCTGAGACCTCTTACTTGGTTTCCCACCCCCAGGTATCACACCTTCACTATAGTGTTAACCATTGCACTTCCAGAGCATTTCTGAGTGTTTCATTGGGATCGGTTATGAATAATGACATTGGCGCAGATATAGCAACGGTCCAAAAGCCCTATTAGCACTGAAATGAGTCTTTTTGCAAGTGTTGGGGACATTTCATCGTTTCCCCCTATGGATACAAAGTATGATTTGCCAGCTTTCACCAGCAATGGCTCCCCCGTGTAACTAATATCACGGCAGGATCTGTACCACTGTAATACCTGTGCTATTATCACCATCTCAGGTGGCGATAACAGATGAAAATCATAAAAAAAAAAAACAACTATAATTTGAATGAAGTATTTGTAATGTAAAAACATTTTGACTATAGCTGTATATATATATGTGTGTATATATTTATATATATATATATATATATATATATATATATATATCTATATCTATCTATCTATATATATATATATATATATATATATATATATATATATATACATTTATATATAGATAGATATATATATTATTTCTCTATAGTAATCTTTTTTTTCTTTTTCAACGAGGAAGTAAAAAAAATATATATATAAATTCTCCCTCACACCTACAAAAATCTACAAGAAGTGTTTAGGAATTCACAATACTGTTAAGTAAAATTATCCACAGCCGCCTTATTAATCTACTTATGTTTTAAAACATTTCTATATCGCTTAATTGGCTTCCATTAACCAGATAAGCCAGCCTTTATAGTAAATATTGATCGGAGCCTACCTGTCAATCAAAGTCAGCTTGACAGAAGGGGGCTTCAGAGAAAAGAGAAGGGGGTCGCAATAAAAGGTCAACAGCTTTAAAGCAAGCATTAATAGTAAATTAGAAAGCTGCCTAAAATAATGTCATTAGAAACAGCAAATTGGCTGCTGTATGAAACTTTATTTTAAGACCGACAAAGAAAAAGTGTCCAGCATATTGTTATAAATCTAACTGTTAAATAGAGACGGTCTCTGAGCCCCGTGTTTTGGATTTGGATTTGGTTTTGGATCTGGATTACCGTCGTGTTTTGGTTTTGGTTTTGGTTTTGCAAAACCGCCCTTGCGTGTTTTGGTTTTGGTTTTGGTTTTGTTTGGTTTTGTTTTGCAATTTGTTAAAAAAATTACATTTATTGGTGCTAAAATAACATAATTTAGGTATTATTTTGTAGCTACATTATTATAAACCTCAGTAACACTAATTTCCAGTCTTTTTTTTATTCAATTTTGAACACATCCTATGTCACAATATGATTTTCATACACTTGAAAAGAAAAATTGCTGCAGTTCTTGCCAGTGATAACAAAAAGGCCATTGTCATGCCTGGGCATAAGACCAAAAATCCACCTCTTAAGTGTGGAATTATTTTTACACAAATCCTGGCAAGAGTTGTCTATCCATTTGTAGCCTTTTTAAAGCCACACTCAGTAGAGGTAGGGACCTTAACCATCTGGGATCCTCATCCATGTTTCGTCATTTTTCAGCGAATTCTTGTAAAACTGTTGGGAAAATCAGAAACTTTGGTTAAAAAAAATAACAACAAGCAGTCCAGCATAATCTACCTCCCTTCTCTCATCTACATCCCAGCACCTGCAATCTTCCCCCCCAACACCTTCATAATCAATATCCCCTGAACCAACAATTGGCAGTTAAACAATCCTCTGCAAGAGGAAGCAAGAATGAAACCTGTCACCCAGTCGCAAAGCGGATGACAGACGCCCTGGGTACTATGCTAGTGTTAGATCTGCGTCCAATGTCCACTATTAATACAGTTGGTTTAAGACATTTAATTGAGGTGTTTTGTCCCTGTAAGCAAATGTCATCACTATACCATTTTACTAGAAAAGCTAATTCTTTCCTGTACCGGAAAGTTCCTAAAAATTTAATTATTGGGCGACAAAATGGCATACTGTACGCTTAACCACAGATATGTGTACAAGCGGAACTGGGCAAACTAAAGATTATATGACTGTGAAAGCCCACTGGGTTTGTCATTCGCCTTCCCCAGCATGGACAGCAGCAGCATGTACCCAGGTACGTCACATTTTTGAGAAGTAGGCTACTCTGTTTATCAGCGGCTTCAGTAAGAGGCATACAGCTGACAAACTGTTCCAAAAACTAAGGGATGTCATTGAAAGATGGCTAATCCTGCTTGGACTCTCCTGAGGATATGTCATTTCTGATTACGACCCCAATATTGGTCAAGCATTACAGCGGGGTTGAATTCCATCATTTCCTGTTTTGCACTGCACACACTATCAACTTGGTGTTACAGAACTTTTTAAAAATGACATGCAGGAGATGCTGTTTGTGTCCAGAAACATTTAGGGTCAATTTCTGGTTTCTGCAACAGCATGTAGGAGAATGCAGCAGCTGCAAGAAGACTTGCATTTGAGGGGAATATACTTTAGTCCAGCGAAGTAGTTACCTGTGAAGAAACTGCAGACACGGTTAGCTTGAGTCAAGTGATTGCCTTAATAATACATTTTGAAAAGGTGCTACAGAAAATTATAGTGTGCAATAAAACAAAGTAAATGTGCTAACTATATTTTGATTGTAGATTAAATACTTCATTTTCTTTGCAAGGATCCCAGACTTATCAACATCTTGTTGGGACGTCTTCTCCTTCAGTTTCTCTGGCAACTGCTTGTTGTAAAAGAAATTGCTTTCCCAAGACACCCAGTGGTGATGCAGATGAGTCCACTCAACATTTTGATATTTGCTGTGCTGTAAAAGAATTGCCCAAAAATCGTGACAGCTCTGCCCTAAAATCAACTAGTCATTCCCTTTGGAAGGCCATTATCAGCAATTACATCATACTACACAGACTTATATGATGGTGGGATGAATTAGTATTGTTTGAGGAAGATTATCACTAAACCCTGCCACCTCTCCTGTTTCGCAGTGAGCTATGGTACAATAAAATGTAACTGCAGATTTAGACCAAGACTGTCAGCCCTATTATTTCTATTTCAGCAATTACAATTAGCAATGGAGCTCTTCTCTTTGGGTGTTACCTATATAACGCAGCACAATTTGCCTGCAAATTCTACAGACAAACCTGCTTGTCTTTCTCTTCATCAATGACTTTTAGCAATTGAGCACTCGTCTTTAGGTGTATATTACACCCAAACATTATTAGTGAAAATTAGGAAAAATACAGTTTAATCCCCGATAGGCCCTCCACCATCCTTTGCATGTTAATAGTAGGATTGGTTGGAGTTATGGTCAAGGTCACACATTTTTTTGACAAATCCTTCAAACCAGCCCAGATGTCAAACTGTTGTGGTCTGCCACCTGCGTCATCCCTGCTTGTGTTTGGAAAGTGCATATTGGTGCCAGAACCTCACGTGCCAGAACTGCTCCCACTGGTGCTACACTGCTGCAGGACTTACACAATCAACCGCATCCTCATCGTCGGATACCCAAATCTCCCCCACATCCTCTTCTAAAGACAAAGTGTCATCATCCTCACTTGGTGTATCACCGGCTACACTCGGGCTGCTCAGGCACACGTCAGCAGAACTGCTGAAAGGGCCCTTCTTTATGGGTACACTAACAGAATGCTCACGATTAGACATCCCACTGTTGGATGGACTCTCCACAGGGATTGGTGTCATTTCTGATTCAGAGCAAACATTATCCTCTAATGCCTTACTGTTATCTTGCAGCTCGGCTTTGACGCGTAACAGTAGTTGTGCACCACTTGTAGGCTCGGTAACATTTTTGGATCTGCCACTAATAGCCAAAGGTGAAGGCCTCATTCTCTCTTTGCCACTGCGTGTGTAGAATGGCATGTTGGCATTTTTTTTTTTATCGGCACTTAACTTTTGCTCAGTAACACTTCTTTTTCGCTTCAACACAGTAAATTTTTGGGGGGTTTTGGTTTTTTGGACTGATTTCGAAACACTGTGTAGTTTGACATCGACTTGCCCAGATGACGTACTGGGAACACTAACATCAGGACTGGTGACAGAACCTGGTTGCTCATTCTGATCATATGTGGACTGCTTTGAATCCATTCTGAGTGCAAAGCACTTGTAGTGGTAAAAATTATTTGGTAAGATACTGCTGACAATTATGACTTTTGACAGCCAGAAATATTTATACACAATTGTGGGGGACACCACAAAAGCACTGAGGAGTGCTAAAAATTATTTGGTAGATACTGCTGACAGATATGACTTTTGACAGCCAGAAATATTTATGCACAATTATGGGGGACACCCCAAAAGCACTGAGGAGTGCTAAAAATTAGTTGGTAGATACTGCTAACAGATATGACTTTTGACAGCCAGAAATATTTATGCACAATTATGGGGGACACCCCAAAAGCACTGGGGAGTGCCAAATATAAAAAAAAAAAAAAAAAAAAAAAATCCTCTCTTCTCTAGCAATTTTTGTTAGAGCAATTGCAAGAAGAATATTGGATTCTCTGTCCCTGCTCTAATCAGCCTGTGACTACACCCTGCTCTCTCCCTCTGTCAAATGGCGATGGATTGCTGTGGAGGTGTGTATTTATAATGTTGAAGTATCGCGAGAACCGAGCCCCGACGACGTCACAATGACGTTCGGCCTCGATTTGGATTCGGAGCGGGCGGGAGAGTACCGAGCTACTCAGCTCGGTACTCGGATAGGCAAAGTTTGGTTGGGTTCGGTTCTCGGGGAACCGGACCCGCCCATCTCTACTGTTAAGTGAGTATTATTTCCTGAAAATACCCAGTCACTTCCCTCAGTATTTCTATTCATGGCACCTAGCTAAAAGGGGGAGGGGCCCGGGGGTGATTGGGCAGGGGGGCACCGTCCCCCAGGGCAGGTCCCATAGTGGGCTACCTTGGTTGGGACACTGGGCTGCCTGCATTTATTTTCCTTTAAAATGTTCCTAATTGGCTGCTGAGTCGAGTCTTGCTCCCTGGGTGTCAGGATCTGCCTGCAAGCCTTGCATTGCATGCTGCTTTGCCTGGTTATCCTGGTCATTAATTATTCCCTTGCAGCTGTGTGTGTCCCTTTTTATACCTGTCACTCCCAGCACTCATTGCTGGTTATTGTTGTTACTTTGTTGTTGCTTCCTTCTGGTTTACTTGCTGCTTGGGATCTCTACATACCCCCTGCGTTCCTGCATTAGCCGTGTACCTGGTATTTACTGCAAGCTCATATTACCTCCTACCTACCTGCATCAGCCATGTACCTGGTATTTACTGCAAGCTCATAATTACCTTCTGTTTGTACTCTTCAGCAAATAAACATTGAGTGTTTTTCACCATATTCGTGGCTCCTTGCTGTATTCCTGCATTGAACCGTGACACTGGACTAAAATTTGCCAGCCAGCCCCTGGGATGGGCATTGTGGCGCAAAAGAGTTTTACTGTAGCTCAGGGTGGTCAATAGTTGTCCATGTTTGCCATTGTCAGGATAAAGTAACATCAGGGTATTGAGAGATCTCCCGAGCCATCAAGGTCGCTGCTGAGTTCTCCAGCGCTTGCCTGCCCTTGGTATATGGCACTCCGTTGCACATGAGCGGAAGAGGTGTTACTGCAACTACCGCTCGCCCTCACCCCGTGAATTCCCAGATGCCCCCGCTCTGCAAATCGCATCACTAAGCCCTGTCCACCCAAGTGTATCACAATTATATCACATCCCTTGCTGGACCACTTAAAAAGGCGACTGATGTCATTAAACCGTGCCCACCTCTTCTTCTCATACCTTCCATCCAGATCTCCCAGGAGGGGGAGTTATATAAAATAGGCAAGTAGGATTATAATCCACCACTGCAGCCTCTCCTATCCCTCTTATTTCTCAGGGGACAATGTCTTAGCATTGATGCCTTAAGGGGCTAGGACTTTTACCGAAGTCACTCCTTCTTTTCAGATGGACCTCATTTATTTTGTATACTGCCCTGCAAAGATCGTGAGCCTTTGGAAAATGCGTGGGTTCATAAGACACACAGGTAGGTCCATCGGCTTCTGACCAAACTGGTCCTGGTGTGTTTGTGTTCATGTGCCAAGGCAGGAAAATTAGAGTGCAAGCTTCACTGGAGCAGGTACTAATGTGATTGAATTTCCCCTGATTGTAAAGCATTGCTCAATATTCCAATGCTATATAAATAAAGTATAATAGTAATAATATAACAATAATCAGTATCTAGTGACAAGACCTACTCGAGGCTAGTTGAGGACCGTTATTCTGTTACCATAGTTTACAGATTTAGCCCGTTGTGAATTCTGAGACCTCGTTCCATAAACGGTTGTATATTCTTTTGATGGCCACTTCCCAATCCTGAAAAAATTATTACAGGGAGCACGTAAATACCCTGAGTCCTTCTAATACGGAAGTTGATCCTTCCTCCATGTATCTGTCCTGATTGAATTTCCAGAGAGATTCCAGTCTAAAAACAGCCGTGTGGTCACAACACATGTTATTATCTTCTAAAACTTCCTGTGTTACTTTATCTGGTCTTATGGGGACTGTAAGATCATTCAGGATAACGAGAGATGGGTAGATTCTTCTGTGACACATAGAAGCAGATTTACTATGCAGTAAGTGACTGGAAATCAGATAATTTATTATATGGCCTGTATTAATGCATGACCTGACAACCTATTGAAATACAACATCCAACATGCCCTAGTGTAAGAAGGGGGAAGGAGTTGTGAGTGAATATCCCATCATTCACTCCGGATATATGAAAATCCCTCATACCTATGGGGGCAGATTCAATTTGGCCACGTTAGTCTAGGATTAAAGCGGTGTTAATACGACTACCTTTAATACGGTCATTTTAATCTGGATTTTTACTGAAAAAATCAGCATTAAAATTACAGTACTAACGGTACGGTAAATTAACGGTAGAGTAACACGGCCAAAATTAATTGGCCCCTTGGTATGTGTTTTCCTGGGACTTCAGGAGCGATAGACACATCAGATCACTGGGACTAAGTGGTTAGCACTTCTGCCTCACAGTGCTGGGGTCATGAGTTCAATTCCCGGCCATGGTCTTATCTGTGTGCAGTTTGTATGTTTTTCCCATGTTTGCGTAGGTTTTCCTCCACATGGTCTATGGGATGTGGTGGGCCGGCACAGTTAATGTGGCCGAGGGGGATTTACAAGGCAAATCCAGTCATGTGGCCCTCTATCCAACCAAGACTATTAGGCATCGTTTATATAGCATCAACATACTGCACAGTGCTGATATCCAGATACATCCGTCTCTCTGCACCTGTAGAGCTTACAATCTAATTTCCTACCACCTAGACACACACACAACAGTCAGAAGCCAAAATATCTACCAGTATGTCTTTGGACCATGGTTGGAAACTGGTGGGTCGTGAGCACATCTGCTTTATAACATCGCCTCCTTCTCCCTTTTTTTTTTTACTTTAGTCCCACAAACAGGAATATTTTGTTAGTATGAAGAGTGAGATAGGTATAAGTATGTGCAGATAAGGTACACCTGAATTCTATTTTCTGCAGTCAAATTTTATGTTTCTATTTTTATTTTCTATTAATTATATATATATATATATATATATATATATATATATATATATATATATATATATTGTTATATCTGTGGTTGTAGTACTTGCCCTTTAAGGTCTCAGCTGAGGTATGCGCTGTTAATGCTTGGCATATAGTGCAGCATTATTTAGAAAGGGAAATCTGTTGCTGGACTTATTAAAATAGTCAAGATACGTGAGAATATGCCAAGCATGTCTTGTGAGTTATGTAGGAAACTCCGCCAAAGAGGATTCTGGGACGGATTCTTCCCCTCTGCTCGGAATGCTGGGAGCCACCGGCCAGCTCTCAGTTGCTGCTCGCTATCAGGGCACAGCTTAACTTGAAACAGATGGCTGGTGAAGTGCTTCTGCACAATACAAAACCATTTAGACAATTGTTTCCAGAAATTACACATCTGAGCTGAATTTGTGTTGGAGGACTATTGTATATTGGGATATGTAAAAAAAAAAAAAAAAAAATCAAACATGCAATACATTACTAAAAAATATGTTTAGTATTGGCACATGTTTTTTCTATACTTCATTTCATTTATTTCATTTTTGAACTATGCAATACAAATGTATATATGTAGGAAAGTTCCTACTCCATTTGCCATCTGAGCTTCCCCCTTTTGAGCCCCATCAAACCTCCCCCCTTTAGAGCCTCCATTGCTTCGTCTTATACAGTCAGTGAGGCATACACCCAAACATTTACATGTAACAGAATTAACGTAATTAAATTACCATTATGTTTTCCCTATTCTCTGAGTATACAGAGTATACCTTGGGAGAGAATGGCAGGTTTTAGAGTTTAGAAAGTTTAGTTCCACTTAAATAGAGAGCTACTATTGGGCATTAATATATCGCTAAGTCTGTATATTACAGCCCACAGGTGCTTGATGTGTTTAAACTTAGTTTAACGTGTAACATGCTGTCTGTCCCATCACTTTGTTAAAAGCTGACACCTTTATAAAGCTGTGTAGGACAGCAGGGTGTCTCTATCTTGCATCACTCTGGAATAAGGAAGGAGTGTTGTTTTATAGCCAGTGTGACAGCAATGGTAGATTGCTGGGTTTATTAACAAAACAAACATTTCGTACATGTCATTGCATTATATGGAAGCTTCACAGTTCTGATAAAAAATATTGGGATGTGTACCAGGGCTGTAATATAACGTCAAAATAAACATAGATCATAACACCAATAATTCCATGATTTCTAGGTACAATACTTGGTGTAATAGTGAACGAGAGACAAGTGGGTATCATACCTCTTAAGACGTGTGAGGAGGGTGCCAGTCTAAGGGAGAACAGGACCTGAAAGGAGCAAATATGACTTGGGGTACTTCAAAATGAGAATTGTTCAGGAGTGGAGTGATTCAATTTCTACTCCAACCTTCATAGCCCATCGACTCAAGTGACGCCAATTGAACATGATTACCATATGGGTCCGAGTCCAGCCTACTGCTGCTCAAATAAATACTGCTAATACTCGGGAGTGTCTAAGTTCTGAGTGGGAGGTTTTGGGATATAGAGGGAGGCACATGATACTGCAATTGGCAAGAGTGTTAATGGTCTATTTAATACCAAATCGTCTTTTCTTACAAGTTTATTATCATTTATAATTGCAATAATAATAAATTATTTGATGTCCTATTTAATAAAATTCTTCATCCAGGACAGTGTCTCCGATAGGGCGAATAGTCTATAGTAAAGTGATTGTTATCGACTACAGGTTCTTATGGGCCTTTTACACTTTACAGTTTTTGGGGAATTTATCTGGATAAAAACATGGAATTTAAAGGTGTAACCATGGGAAGTCACTCTGGCCGTTCGGAGACTGCTTTTGATAGTGTAGCCAAAAATGGAGTGGGGTGGTGTTGGGACCTGGAGTTGAGTTAAAACTCTGACACAGCTCCCGACCTTCCATCTTCTTTAATCGTGATAGGCGGTATGACACATCACGATGGGGGCGTGGCTACTTAACTGGGGGTGTGGTTACATCCCTGAGGGCTGGCCTAGTGCTTTTGAAGTGCCCTGTATTTTCGTCCCCTCAAATTGGGACTGTCCGGCCTAAATCGGGACACTTGGATGGTATGCTCTGGTGTGAACACAACTGTATTTAGGTAGAAAAGAGAAATTAAAGGACAGTAATATATGCAGTTGCCCCTATCGTAACTGCTTCATTGCTGCTATACCTAAGTTTTAGATTTTTGCCCCTGGAATGTTTTGCGATGTCCATAGTTCTTTTTTGTAATACAGACTAACTGCTTAGTATCACTTCTCTTGTATATCTGCCTACTGTTCCTCTTTAGAAGAGACTTCCCTTCAATATTGCCCGTTTGTGGCTGTAACTCTATATAGATGTTCTTAACAGAGTTCCAATACTGTCTCAGTGATGTCACTGGTTCCTAGTGAATGGCACGGCTGCATTACCATGAATATTGGTCCAGCCTTCACTTGAAATTACATTGTGAATTTGTGCAGTGGTTCATTCATATTGCTATGTGTGTTTACCTATATTAAGACTTCAGGTATGTTCTTATCTACCAGCCTAGCAACAAGGTGTCCCTGGAAATTGTCTTCATATGGTGGGTGCTATTGAAAAAACTTGCCAAGGAAACATTTCTGACAAATATTCATCATCATCATCATCGTTAGTTTATTTGTAAGGTGTCACAGATTCCGCAGCGCAGGACAGTGTTGGCAGTGCAGAAAACAGAATCTTAAAATTGGTCTAGCAATCTCATAAGTGGCAAAAATACACCACACAGATTAGCCTTTTCCCCCACAGGGACATGGTCAGAAATGTTACAGTTAGAGCAGCTGATATGCTTTACTGCTTGAGCTTTTTGAACCAGATCAACTCCCCAACATTCTACATTTTAGCACTGGCAATGTGGAAATTTGGGAGAACATTGAACTCAGCATTTTCCATTGTCAGTTCCTATATGAAGGATTACATTTTTTGTATTTAATTATCCTTTAGCAAATATTTAAGTAATTGTCAGAGCAGATCTGTTTGGAAGGAAAATAATATCCTTGTCTATGTGGTCTCATGTCTATGGGGTAGATATGAGACCATGAGGTCTATTTACTAAACTGCGGGAGTGAAAAGGTGGAGATGTTGCCTATAGCAACCAATCAGATTCTAGCTGTCATTTTGTAGAATGCACTAAATAAATGAAAGCTAGAATCTGATTGGTTGCTATAGGCAACATCTCCACCTTTTCAAACCCGCAGTTTAGTAAATATACCCCCATAAATTCTCAGATAATCCTTTGTTGCTGGCACTTTTACCACATATATGAGGTGTACCTTGCCCAGTTAATATTCCTTTTTCTTTTCTTTTCTTTGTAGTTAAATTCTCAGGCTGATTAATATACTTTTCTGATGTTGCCTGACTAGCAGCTTCAATGCTTAAAAAACAAATTTAAATCAACAACTGTTAGTAGCAGCTGTGAAACCAAGCAGATGATCTTGGATACAGGGAAAAGCAAATATCATTCCCATAAGCACAGCTAAAACAAAAGAAGCAGACTGTCCACCTTGGCAAACGCAGCATAAATCAATTCAGCCCCCCAGATATAACAAATAGCAATGTACTGTTCCTGTTTACCGGCATCAGAAAGAAAGCTCTCAGGGCCAGGAGGCTCTAGAACTCTACAGAAGCGTTAAAGACATATTGTAGGGTTGCAGGTAAAATGGACATCTCCAAGTCAGAGCCCCCATCTCCCTGGAGTGCAATGGGTTAATATTACATTGACTTTTCTAATGTTTTCCTTTAAGAATAATTGTTCATTTTTTTTTAAATAAAAATAAATTAGGAATCTTCAAGACTGGATTGTTATTAAAAACGTACCGTAAGAAAATGCTCAGCTCACGGGATTATTCCTTCCCGCTTACTTGCCTTGAGGAATGAATACATGAATACAGCTTATGTCTAATGTATTCTGCTTGCTACCTGCTGTATGTTTTCCCCAGAAATTGACAGTGCAACATAACGAGCAGATTCCAAAAAAACAAATTAATGTGTTTTTTTTTCCATATTCATGATAGGTTAATAGAGCATGCATTCACTGTGTGTAACTAATGCAGATAAATAATTGGGGAGAGTAGGTCAAACTGAACTGGAATACGTGTATTGCTACATTATTTTTCCACCGAGAGGCAATAAATTAACACATTACTGTCGCGCCAAGAAAAAGCGGACCTCTTGTGCAATGCGCCAATTGTTGGGCAGCACGGTGGCTCAGTGGTTAGCACTTCTACCTCACAGCGCTGGGGTCATGAGTTCAATTCCCGACCATGGCCTTATCTGTGTGGAGTTTGTATGTTCTCCCCGTGTTTGCGTGGGTTTCCTCGGGGTGCTCCGGTTTTCTCCCACATTTCAAAACATACTGGTAGGTTAATTGGCTGCTAACAAATTGACCCTAGTCTGTGTGTCTGTCTGTGTGTGTTAGGGAATTTAGACTAAGTCCCAATGGGGCAGGGACAGATGTGAATGAGTTCTCTCAGGTCATCTCCAAAAACTTCAGTACACTTCCAGGTAACTGAAAATATCTTCAAGATTTTTTTTACGCTCTTGCAAGGGTTTGGCACTAAACTCAACACATTTTTAAAGAGGATGATGTGTCTCGAAAAAAAGGACACTGTTGGTTTTAGGTTCTGTATCTTCATGCCTTGCATGCTCTTTGGAAATAATCGGAGACCTCTGTTCTGGGGATGGAATTGGCACGTGTGTTGTAGTGCATGGTGGGCTGACCACTGTTGTGAAATTAAATACCTGTTCTGCATGGCTGCTGTGTCTTGTGTTCGCATCTGGTCCATCTCTCTCTCTGTCATTCTGTTTGTTAGGGAACTTAGACTGTAAGCTCCAATGGGGCAGGGATTGATGTGAGTGAGTTCTCTGTCTTTCAGCGCTGCTGAATCAGTGGCGCTATATAAATAAATGGTGATGATGATGATGATTGTTGCGACAAGCAGCTAGTTCCTAATGAATTGATAGGTTGATAAATATTGGTTCCACCTACAGCATGGCGGCCTCCAGCCCCAGCTAGGACTGTGGGTATACCGTGACAGATACCCCTGCAGTTCGGGAGAACTCACCCCCACCAGTCCTGGTGAAGTTTCTTGCCAAACAGGAGCTGTTTAAATGCAAACATCGCTGTGCCGTTCACGGCTAATACACGTGGCTAGGATCTAACACAGCGCTGTCCGTGTGTCCACTTCTCCCAGATATTAATACTGGGAAAAGAGATGTCAACAGTACTGGCAGGGTGAGTGCTTCCAAGCTGCCTGGCACTGAACCCCCATGATTCACCTGTTTGAAGGGAGGTAGGGGGTTCGGTTAGGGCTTCCTAAATTAACCAATAACCAGGATATCTATGTAACCTGAAGCTTACGCCCTAAAATCCAACCCATACTTACGTTAAGGTCTTTAATTAGGTGAAAGAGTTATAGGGACCTATTCCCACCTGTTAATATGGGAACATCAGGAGATTAAATTATGGAAAAATAAGTAGATCCCAAGTAATGGAGAGGAATAATTGGACCATATTCACCCCTGTCCTGTTAAAGGCTAATTCCACCCAAAACAAAATTAGTATTACATAAGTAAAGCTTTAATCCAAAATATTAAATACCTGGGGTCCAACATACCAATTGGCGATGGTCTCCCATGTCTGCCATGGTCTGGGGATGATCTCTTGACTCCCACTGACACAGGCTTTTGCTTACAGGTAGACATCCCCCAGATGTCTGATTGGGTTTGACAGTGAGGAGAATATAGCCGGACTGAGGCAGACAGCTGGGGGTCACCCAGATTGGGTGGAAATCCGGACCCTAGCTAAGTAAATACTGAGTCTACATATTGGGCAGCATGGTGGCTCAGTGGTTAGCATTTATGCCTCACAGCACTGGGGTCATGAGTTCAATTCAATTCCCGACCATGGCCTTATCTGTGTGGAGTTTCTATGTTCTCCCCGTGTTTGCGTGGGTTTCGTCCCGGTGCTCTGGTTTCCTCCCACACTCCAAAAACATTCTGGTTGGTTAATTGGCTGCTATTAAATTGCCCTTAGTCTCTCCTTGTTTGTGTGTATGTCAGGGGATTTAGATTGTAAGTTCCAATGGGGCAGGGACTGATGTGAATGAGTTCTCTGTACAGCGCTGCGGAATTAGTGGCGCTAAATAAATAGATGATGATGATGATGATACTGCATTTATGTTTTCAGTTTTGGGTGGAATTATCCTCTGATTTGGGTTTTCGGGAGTTTACATGATAAAATAATAAGTACTGTGAGCTAAAGACTTTTAGGGGTTTTTTTTGGGGGGGGGGGGGCGGCCCTCTGAAACCTAGATTAAGTAATTATTAATTTGTATCTACTGTTACCCTTTAACTGTTTCCATTTTGCAGTTTGTCAGCAAAAATCCAGGTTCCCAACAAATGCTGATCTACGATTGCAGAGTGTTCGTCTAGATTTATAATAACTGCAGCACACAGATTTCATTAGCATGCTAACGAGCCCCAGGATCTCCCTCATTGCACATCTCACTGTAGACTCAACGCATCAGCGAAAATGTCATGGGCGCCCGCTGTGCCTTCCTGGTAACGATTAATTATACATAAAGAGGAGGGTGAGGCAGCTAAAAATGTTCACAATATTTATCCCCTATCACCATGGGATGCTCATTAAAGAAAATGTCTTGATAAATCTCTTTAATTGTGTTTACATCTTCACGTTCTATGAGGAACGTGGGGGGAGATATACTGTTAATAATGAAACTTGGTTTTGTCAGTAATTAGTGCGATTTCTGCCCTGTCTTTTTCCTTGTTTTACACTTGCTGTGGTAATGGGCGAGGAGGGGCGTCAGGTGTGTAAGCAAGCTAGCAGGAAATTCATACATGCATACTTTCCATACCTCCCATTCAGGGCCGGATTAACCATAGGGCTAACTGGGCTACAGCCCAGGGGCCTATGGCATCCAGGGGGCCCTTGAAAGTGCTCAGCAGCAGTATTGATCGGTCGGGGGCGGGGGCGCCCCCGGCGCGATCAGTGCTGCTGAGCACTTTCCCTGCAGTACTTCCCTGGCGCGCTGTATTCTCCTTACTGAGGAGATCTCATGAGTCTCACTCTCACGAGATCTCCTCAGTAAAGAGAGCACAGCGCGCCGGAGAAGGAGGTAAGTGCCGGGGGGGGGGGGGGGCGCAGGCAGCTCGGATCACTGGGGGGGGCCCTCACGGGGGAATGGAGGCCCCCTTAGCCCATTCCCTTAATCCGGCCCTGCTCCCATTGTGGAGATAATAAAAGTTATGCATGAAAAGAAGAGATGGAATTTAAACAACACCCTCAACTTACCCCTCCTGAATTATTCTGTGGTCCCCTCCCAGTAGTCTTCACTTTTTATTGGCTTTTTATAGTTCATTATCAACCTGATAGGGATCGATAAGAACTTAATTGGGAAGAGGACATAGGGGAGACTCTTGCTAAAGAATAATGGGCCAAGATCAGAGTGAATGTTTCTAAGAGCTCCATCTGTGCGCTGTAGAAAACGCTCACAGATTACTCTATAGATGGTACATGCGATATCTATTTAAAGTCTTGTTAGAGACTTTGTGGTCAGAACGGTTCTTTTTCACATATTTGTTGGTCCTGTGCCAAGATAGTGAGATTCTTGTGAAGTGTTCATGATCTAATACGTATCATTTCCCCCTGACGTTCCCGCTCTTCTCGTCCCATTACCTCTTACAACGTCCCAGTGCAGACGCCGATAAGTAAACGATGATGCTAGTGGGCCACATTCTTAATGCGGCCTTCATCAGTGCGATTGCAGCTTTTTGGGAGCAGCCTGACCCTCCGGCCTTACAGACGGTGATCAACGGAATCTGGCAGACTTACAGATGTGACTATATCATAAGCATTATAAAGGATCGTCTTGTTAAATTTAACGCTGTGTGGAGTCCCTGGCTTTACCACTATGAAACCAATACATGACTGATTCCTCCACCATTTATTATTTAAGGAAACACTAAAACAAATAGATTTTAAAGAAAAAAGAGCGCCATCACTCCCCTGCCTATTCAATGATGGCTTAGGTGGGTGGGGCCTTTTAACTGTCCCGATATCTTAATTTTAAATGTTGGGAGGTTTGTTTTACTAGGAGAATGATCTTTTATTTATTTGTAAGAAAACTACATATTTTCAAGGCAGCTCCCTGTAATAAATACTATAGGATTCTTTATTGTTGTGCATTTCTTTGTTGCGTAAACTATCTCTAAAAGTAACCATCAGCTGTAAGTACAGATACTTCTCTTCGGACAAAGCTCAGTTACTATAGTAATGTGGTATTCACACTTCACCAGTCTGGGTCCAGGATAGCAAAAAAAAAATCGTCAGAGCTCCGAGAGCCAGAAAACTTTAATTCTAAGTGGTTTCAGGTGGTTGGGAACCAAATCAAAATGTGTCAAGACTCAGAGTAATCATCGTCATCATCATCATTTATTTATACAGCGGCACTAATTCCGCAGCGCTGTACAGAGAACTCATGCACATCAGTCCCTGCCCCATTGGGGCTTACAGTCTAATTTCCCTAATATAGACATACACAGACAGACAGAGAGGGAGACAGACAGACAGAGAGGGAGAGACTAGGGTCAATTTTGATAGCAACCAATTAACCTACCAGTATGTTTTTGGAGTGTGGGAGGAAACCGGAGCACCCGGAGGAAACCCACGCAAACACGGAGAGAACATACAAACTCCACACAGATAAGGCCATGGTCGGGAATCAAACTCATGAGTCCAGTGCTGTGAGACAGAAGTGTTAACCACTAGGCCACTGTGAATCAACACAGACAATTCTCCTGCATCTCTCATTGTTACATGGGAAAGGCTACAACAAATCTATGGGAGCACAGAAGATATCAAAATTGCTCTTCTTAAAGCGTTCCCAAGAACTTCAACAAATATAGCTGTGAGTCACAAAGGTTGAATGATCTTCTGCTGGAAAGGGAATTGGCAAAGAGAGATCTACACCGACCAGGTGAGATACACATCACTTGATGTGAATCCCATATTGTCAAACCTACTATATAGGATAAGTAGGCATAAGTATTATGCAGGATAAGGGGGCAATGCTAGTTTCAACCAGACACCTAGGACCATGAACTGTCCAAATTTTGCATTCAAGGATCTTAACTATCAGCCAATTTATGTCCAAAAAACAGTAGCCTCAGGTGAGAGTATGCAAAGCTTGAGGATGTGGAACCCAAACCAACAGTGCCCTCATCAAAAGAAACCTCACCCTCTTAAGAATTGTCTTGCGATAGATACTGAGACAGAAGGTGGATAAGTAAGTGCAGTAGATGCTTGTGCTTGGTCACAGTAGTTATATTGTATGATTGGTCCTGACTTTTAAAATGCTTCATTCAAGAGATGTCTTTAGGAGTTACAGGTGAGGGGGGAAGGTACTTGATGTATTCCAAGGGAGAAAGCATTCCATAGGTAAGAAAAAAGAAAGAAGGAAAGAAAGAAAGCTATATATCCAACATATCTGCACTTATTGGTTTCTCATCAGCTAATGCATTCAAAGCACCTACGGGAGCAGGATTTGCAGAGATCAAGCATTACCAACAGAAGCACCCTGAGCATACAGAAAGCAAAACAGGAATCAGAATTGGAATTTCTGCTCAGAGAAGGCAAAAAAAAATTTGGTGTCACAAGGTTAAAGGTCTATGAAGAAGCATTCCAAGAAGTTGGTGATAAGGACTGCAGAAAGCCTTGTGGACTCCAGGTCAAGTCAAGAGGGTGAAGGATCCAGATGCGAACACAAGACACAGCAGCCATGCAGAACAGGTATTTAATTTCACGATAGTGGTCAGTTCACCATGCACTACAACACATGGGCTAATTCCCTCCCCAGAACAGAGGTCTCCAGTTATTTCTAAGGAGCATGCAAAGCATGAAGATACAGAATCCAAAACCAACAGTGTCCTTTTTTCGAGACACATCAGCCTCTTAAAAAAATGTTTTGAGCTTAGTGCCAAACCCTTGTAAGAACGGAAAAAAAATCTTGGAAGAATATGGTATCTTCAGTTACCTGGAAGTGGACTGAAGTTTGTAGAGATGACCTGAGCAAAAATTCCAACGTTAAGTATGCCTTGTCTAGGTGTATCCTAAGGAACAGGTTAGTATAGAACTGATAATGCATGCTATTTGGACAACCAATGTAACAGGTCGCTTCCACGTTCTGTTTTCTTCGACGTGTTCTACATAAAAGGGAACACACCATCCTATACACTACGTAGATGTGGGGTATGAATAGAGACAATGGGGCAAACAACTGACGGAAACATTTTATCCACAATTGAAGGAAGTACACAAATACCCCTGTCTATGCTTATGGAATGCAACAAGTGACCAAATAACAGGGATGAGACTCTAACACCACAGGCTGCTCCTTGACATCCCCATATGAAGCACATATCTCACCACATACCGCAAGATCATGGGTCTACGTGATAGAGACATCTAGAGAGTATATAAGGTATCCAATAATGCAATGTTCCCAACAAAGCACCCTATGCCCAAAGACTTGACCTAGGCTGGATAGTAGTGGAAGAAGATAGATAAATTGTATAGACCTAAGGAAGTAAATGCCTTCAAAATCCATGTGCTAGAGAATGGACTTCAAGCCGTGTCCACAAGAGCTCTGCGTAAAAGAGAATTGATGTAAATGCAAAGATCACACTACGGAGTCAAAATTGACTACTCTGATCTCACTCTGATCTAACCTTGGAAGTACAGTACTCCAAACATCAAGGGATGACAATAAACCAGCCCCTGTTACAGAATCCAAGGAGCTCCTCAAAATAATAAATCATTTAGAGGAAAACTCAATTAGTTAGTTAGGTCCACTACCACTTTGTAAAATTTATGATCAATACAACAATGATAGCGATGATTACATCATCGAGTGCCACATGAGAATGCAGGTCCTGCATCATACGTAAGCCGACCACTTTATTACGGTCACGTGATGCAACATGGACTTCTTCTGTATTTAAAGTATTGCATGTTGTCTTTTATCTTCCCTTTCTGCTGGTTCACATAAAACAGACAGGCTGCAGGATAGAATTTAAATATCATATATAACCTGGGTAAAATATGTATATGATGTATCTAGAGATACTGGATGGGAGTATATACTGTTTAAGTCTATTAGTGAGTTTATTAGTGAGGTTAAACTGCCACCTGGAAATTATATGCAGGCTAAGAACTCCATCCTTTATACCATGTGAATTTCTGATGTTTTACTTCTTTCAGTTGCCATTCAAATTCTAACAGTATACTCATGTTTTCACTGATCCCGGGAATAAATACTAAAGGCTTGTTTGTTGTGTACTGAGAAAAAGTGGTCATTAACTGTCATTACAAATACTTCTCTTTGGGCAAAACTCCATTAATATAGTAGTCTAGAATTTACACTAACAGCAGACGTGATCTAGATAATAGCATGAATTTTCCTCAGGTCAAAGCTGGATATTGTGCGTAACAGGTGTGTTACCTGTGTTTGGCTCCTACAGATAGTGGATGGTTACGTTTATGGCTTAACCTCTATGGGTACTGTGCGGCTACCTTTAGGGCTTGATCTCCGGGGGTAGTGTGGGGTAGCTTGGTCCTTACAGCTAGTGTATGGCTAGCTCTAGAGTTTGGTCCCTATGGGTAGCGGATGAAGATACTTAGGACTGAGCCGCTATGAGTAGAATGTGATTACCTCTACAGCTTGGTCCTTACAGGTAGTGGAGATAGATCTTTATGGCTGGGCTTCTATGGGTGGTGTTCAGATCTAGGGTTTGGTCTGTTTAGGTAGTGGATGAACATCTTTAGGGCTGGGCCTTTATGAGTAGTAGTAGTTTGCCTCTACAGCTTGGTCCTTACAGGTAGTAGAAGGAATTTTTTAGGGCTGGGCCTTTATGGGTAGTATATGGGTATCTCTAATGTTTGGTCACTATGGGTCGTGGATGGCTGCCTTTAGGGCTGGGTCACAATGAGTAGTGTGTGGTAAACTCTAGGGCCTCTTTCCAATTAATTGTATATGGTTACCCCTTGGACTTGTAGACAAGAATCCTTCCTCTCCTGCCTGCCTCCTACTTACAGTGCCAGTCACTGCTCTAGTGGGTAATTATCTCTAGAGCTTGTACCCTATAGGTAGTGGATAGTTGGCTCCATAGCTTGGACCCTACAGTTAGTGACTGGTCCCTATGGGCAGTGAGTGGTTATTTTTAGGCTTAGTCCTACAGGTAGTGGATGGTTACCTATTGAGCTCAGCCTTTATAAAAAGTGGATGGTCAACTATGGGACCAGGCTTCTAGGCTACTATATGATTGTCTCTAGGGCTTGTTCCCTGTGGGTAGTGGATAGTTACTTATAGGGCTTTGCTCTATGGGTAGTGTGTAGTTACCTCCTGGGTTTGAGCCCGATGTGTAGTGGATGATTAACTTTAGGGCTTAGCCTCTATGGTTAGAGTGTGGCTAACTCTAGGACTTGACCCTTACGGGTTGAATGTGGTTACCCTCTATGACTTGTACAGAAGAATCCTTCCTTTCCTGTAATGCTTCTAAAGCCAGTTACTGCATTGCTAATTTAACGACTGATAGAGGATAGAAGTCCATTTTGTGTTAGGAGTTTGTGGTAGGAGACCTCCTGAAAAATTATCTGAGATAGTTATGCAAGGGAAACAGATAGTACATTGAACTGTGAAGATAAGCACAAGGCCAGGAAGACATATATTTGTAGATTGGTGGATAAAGCTAAGAAGACGTACATAGCTTAACCAATTATATTATGCAACAACGAGTCTATTTGGAAAAAAAAAAGTATAAGAAGCTAGTAGGACGCTGTTATCTGTATTCCATCAACTAACTTGTATGATGACATCATGCTGATTTAATTGATTGTTATACTCTGCTGTTGTTGTTGATGTGCCTCAGAAAAGATCTCACTATATTCATCATTCAAGTTTCCAACAATGACTTCACTCGTCTCCTTTGCAGATAGTTTACTTCATGTGTTTTGACAAAGTTAAGACCCAACTGTTGTGCTCAACTATACATCTGAATATCATTATGTACTCAATGAAAATGTCCAGCTCATTGTGTTGCATCAATTTTTTTAAAAGTGTTCTCTCAACAAATATAAAACACACATACACCAGATATAATGACCAGCTATAAAGGCAGCTAGTTTTCTTGTTATATAGAAACGTAGCTAATGTACAGAAAGTCAAATTTAATTATATTGATAAATTGTAACATTGCATACATAGCAGATTAAAAATACCAATAGTATAAAATGCTATATGTGATAAACAGATCATGCTTAAGTATAATAAGGACTTTAAAAAACTACATATTTTAAAGTAATATACAGTAAGTATAATATATAATATAATTATGATACTTAGTATGCATTTATTTTAGTTTTATTGAAAATTCATTGATGGCACAAAAAGCTATTTGCTAATAAAGGATTAAAGTACCAATACATAATCAATCAGACATTAGACCTCAGGTACTGACATTGCATTTAGATGTCAGATATTAATATATCCTCACTCTAAACCCACAACAATCTTGCATAATGTAGTATGAAAACCCTTGTCAAGAAAAATTATTGTTAACTGTCATTATCTAAATCTGTAATTCAACATTAAGTTTAATAAAGGGAGTGTCTGGATTACAAACTCAATCACTAATAAAATCATAAAATAGGAATTTTACTATATAAAATAAATATATTATAAGCTAATATAACTAATTAATTTCTCAATATTAAAAAAAAAACAAATTTATACACAATATGAAATTCATATTTTAGTAATAATTATACATACATTAATGAATCACATTCTGTTATAGCTCTTTCCAAACAATCTCATGAAGTTTAACATGCAGACATGCATAAATTGCCTATTGCAATGATATTCAGCAGGCATAATGTTGTCCAATTTCACTACACGAAATACTGTATAACAAAAGACCAATTCATAGTAACTTGATACTGTATATATAATAAAAATCTTGCTTATTGTGTTTGTTAAATTATTTAACAACAGTCATTGGTACATTAAATCTCCTTGTTACTCACAGACCACCTTAAGTGGGTGGGGCTTGATGACTCAATTGCTCCACCCACTTGATGATGTGAATGACATTATCAAGCCCACCTCTTCTTGTCCTACCTTGCGCCTATATCTCTTGCAAGCAATGTAGGTGCCATAGACAATTATTATTTTAATATGAAGCATTGGTGGTGGCAGTTATGTAATTAGCTGATTCCTGGCTTCTCTTCACCGCAGTCAGTCTGTCATAGATGTTAGTAGCCCGATAAAAATGAAGCTCACTTCTGGCATTTTCCAGCATTCTCGATGCATTGGTTTACAACTGCTATTACTAGAATATAGGATGCAGGGAATTGTTGCAGATAAGATTTTTGTTGGATTTATTGAATAAGTGCACAATTTTAGTGACCATGGAATCTATCATCACGAAAAGCTCACCATGGAAGAAAGGATTGACAAAACAGATGAAGACAGACATATATATATCTATATTGTATATAT